>NC_081415.1:559895149-560147649 GCF_030272615.1 Cryptomeria japonica
TATGACACCATATGGTGTCGTTAGGGGTCATATGGTGTGCATAGAGGTCATATGGTGTGCATAGAGGTCATATTGTGTCCTAAGGGGTCATATGATGTCTTAAAGGGGTCATATGACACAATATGATCCATTAGGACACAATATGATCCATAACGACCCAATATGGTGTCTTAAAAGGTCATCTGGTGTCCTAAGGGGTCGTAGGGCACCATATGACCCCTATGGATACCATAGGACCCCCTATGACACCATATGGTGTCGTTAGGGGTCATATAGTGTCCATAGGGGTCTTAGGACATAATATGACCCCTTAGGACACTATAGGACCTATAACGACCCAATATGGTGTCATAATGGATCATATGGTGTCCTAAGGGGTCATAAGGGTTCATGGGACACCATTTGACCCCTAAGGACAACATACCACCCCTTATGACACCATATGGTATCATTAGGGGTCATATGGTGTCCATATAGGACACCATATGGTATCGTTAGGGGTCATATGGTGTCCATATAGGACACCATATGACCCCTTAAGACACCTAATTGTGTCGTTATGGGTCATATGGTGTCTTAAGGGGTCGTAGGACACAATATGACCCCTTAGGACACCATATGACCTAAAGCCACCCAATATGGTGTCATAAGGGGTCATATTGTGTCCTACAGGGTCATATGATGTCTTAAAGGGGTCATATGACACAATATGACCCATTAGGACACAATATGACCCATAACGACCAAATATGGTGTCTTAAGGGGTCATATGGTATCCTAAGGGGTCATAGGACACCATATGACTGCTATGGACACCATGGTGTCATAAGGGGTCCTATGGTGTCCTAAGGGATTGTAGGACATAATATGACCTCTTAGGACACCATAGGACCCAAAGTGACCCAATATGGTGTTATAACAGGTCGTATCATGTCCTAAGGGGTCATGGGACACCATATGACCCCTAAGGACAACATACGACCCCTTATGACACCATATGATGTTGTTAGGCGTCATATGGTGTCCTAGGACACCATATGACCCCTTAAGACACCAAATTGTGTTGTTATGGGTCATATGGTGTCTTAAGGGGTCGTAGGAAACAATATAACCCCTTAGGACACCATATCACCCAAAGCGACCCAATATGGTATTATAAGGGATCATATTGTGTCCTAAGGGGTCATATGATGTCTTAAAGGAGTCATATGACACAATATGACCCATAACGACCAAATATGGTGTCTTAAGGGGTCATATGGTGTCCTAAGGGGTCGTAGGAAGCCATATGACCCCTTATGACACCAAATTGTGTCGTTATGGGTCATATGGTGTCCTAAGGGGTCGTAGGACACAATATGACCCCTAATCTCTCTCTCTCCCTCTCCTCCTCCTATCTCTCTCTCTCCCCTAATATCTCTCTCTCTCTCTCTCTCTCTCTCTCTCCCCCTCTCCCCTAATCTCTCTCTCTCTCACTCTCCTCCTCTCTCTCTCTCTCTCTCTCTCTCTCTCTCTCTCTCTCTCTCTCCCTCTACCTCTCCCTCTCCCTCTCCCCTAATCTCTCTCTCTCTCCCTCTCCTCCTCTCTCTCTATCTCTCTCTCCCTCTCTCCCTCTCTCCCTCTCCTTCTCTCTCTCTATCTCTCTATCTCTCTCTCCCTCTCCCTCTCCCTCTCCCCTAATCTCTCTCTCCCTCTCCTCTCTCTCTCTCTCTCTCTCTCTCTCTCTCTCTCTCTCTCTCTCTCTCTCTCTAAAATATGACTAATAAAATCGGATATCTGATTTCTACCATTGCCACTAATGTGGAAATAGTTAAAAAAAAAGGCGGCAATGGGAAAAAATTTTGGGACCACAAATTTATACATTAAAATCGGATATCCGATGCTTGTAAATAAAAAAGAGCCTTGTGGGCCATTTTGTGGATTCCAACGGCCCATAGTCTACATATTCTATTTTCTGTCAATGATAACGGGTTTTCAGACAGGTTGAGACAAATTTGTGCTTTTGGGAGATTCTTAAAGTCAAATCTTACATTGTCAATCATTTAGGAACATCTATGTGGAGGTAAATGGGGAGTAGTAGTCGTCAAAAGTCTAAACGCAAAAGAAAACTTTCAAATGACCAAATTGAAGTGTATAGAGAAAGAGATAGAGAATGTCATAGGAGGAGAAGACAAGGTATGTTAAATATTGCTAATGTTACTTCAAGTGAAGAGGAAATTGAATTTGAAAATGTGTCACAAGTTATTGAAAATGAAAATGTAGATTTTGAAACTGATAATGAAAATGCTCAACATGTAGAAAATTTTGACATAGGAGGTGAAAATGTGGAAAACTTTGACATTGAAGGTGGAATTTCTCAACCAAGTGAACCATATGTAACACCTAATTACTTTATAAATGAAGACCCTCTCATGGATGAAAGACAAATTCCAAATCCAAGACCTTCAAGAACCCCAAAATGGTTATTTGAAATCGATGAGAACATTATTGTGAATCTTGAAGGCAAGAGGTCAACAAGAACCGTTTGGTTGTGGGCTACACAACTTTTGGACCAAAATTTTAGCAATAAGAAATTGACCGAGCAATGCCAACTCTTTGTTCAATTGCTAAAGATGATAAATATGAGACCATTGCTAAACAAATTGAAGATTCATATGAACAAGAAGATGGAGAGAAATTCTATTATTACAAAAAGACTATTTGATGCTCTCAATTCTATTGGAAAGAATACCAAAGAAATAGATAAGAGAGATGCTCGAAGAGTGATTACAACCTCCTTAGTAAGCCATCAATTGAGGAAGGCTTGTCAAATGAGACAAACTTGTGTTGATTTTAACATAAACTATAAAACTTTGGATAGAGCACTTGCACGAAGACAAAGACTTGATGATCCACTTCAACAAGATACATGGGCTTTTGGTGGGAGGCTTCCACGTGTTGATAGAAAGTTGACTGACAATGTGAAGGAGGAGATTCAACAATTTTGGCACTCTAATTCTAGAGTGTCACCCAATGTAAAGGACATTTTGAAATTAAGAATCAGCAATCGAGACTGCACACCGCATCCCAAACATTTTTTGGAATCAAGCCAAACAATGTTGTACAAAATTTTTTGTGAAGTACATCCAACTTTTCAAATATCACAAAGGGCCTTTGAATCTTTGAAACCATTTTATTGTGTTCCTCTTAAGATTTGCAATACTTGTTGTTGCAAGTACCATGTGGAGTTTTCAATGTACCATGAACTTTTATGTCATATTCGTTCTACGATTCATACTAATGAGATGTTGCAGGAGTGTGGTGCAATGTTATTTCCCAGATCATCAAGAGACTTGCAAGATCTATTTTTTATGCCCTAGAGATGATGGCTTCTATTTATATAGAAATGATTGTTTGAATGAGAAGTGCTCAGAATGTGGTGGGTTGTCAAACTTTGTTTCATGTTTTTGAGGGCAGCGAACACGAGTTTGGAAAGAATTATGCTGATAAAAAAACATATGAGATAGTGAAATGTACTTTGAAGAGTGGAGGTGAAGGTTCTAGATGCGAATTAGTCTCAAGAGAAGTGAGTATTGCTGAATTTATTTTGGATTTTAACGAAAATATTTTCTACAAGTATGCAAGGCACACCCATAGGTCTCAATGATTGGATCAACAGTTCAGGATGTGTAAGAGCTCTTTCCCGATTGGCACTATTGTATCAGTGGTTGATTTTGTAGAGAACTATACATTGCAACCACAGAATGAGGTACAGTCTCAGTACTACAATTCAGTCCAGATTGCTATTTTTATTCACATTACATATAGACATGCTCCTAATAGTACAGAAGAGGATAGGAAGATAATCAAGGAGTATCATTTTTATATGAGTGATGATAGATCACACTCCTTTGAGTATGTGCAACATTCTTTCGAGAATATTTTTGAGTTCTTGCATAAGAAAGATATTGCAATTGACCGACATATAATATGGTCAGGTAACTGTACGGGTCAATTCAAGAATTCTCATATGTTTTATTGGTTGAGTAGAATGCATGTAGAAAGGCATATACCTCATATTTGGTGTTTTTTTAAGGCAGGGCATTGGAGGGGAGAGCATGATGGAGTAGGTGCATGTTTGAAGAGAGCTCTAGTTAAGGAGAAATTGAGGATTTTAGGTGCAAATTTCTTTGATGCACGTTCTATTGTTGATTGGTGTAGTTCAATATTGTCACATGGAGGTACTCTTGATTCAGCAGTGACCAGATTCTTTTGGTTGGTTGATGAGGGAACACTGGGAGATAGATTGGATTGTCAAACAATTAAAGATTCTTTAAATATGCATTCATTTCTTAGCTCAGATGCAAGGACATGGACCATTTGGACATGAGCGTTGGCTTGTTTTTGTCAGAGTTGTGTTCGGTGTGATTGGGATCAGTGCGAGTCAAGTGAGTGGGTTGATACATGGGTTCCCCACTATCTAACTCCTTTATCTCAAACAATATCCTTGTCAAAGGATGACATGGAAAGTTCACTTGAGTATGACCGTCTATCAGATCTTATACAACTAGGACATGTTTTTGTAGTTGTTGCACTGCAAGGGAATGAATAGAGATCATAATATTGGTTCGCATGATGTGTATAGGGAAAACAAAAGGTAACACGACCAGTGACAGATGATGATGGGTTCACATATCCTACAGGTTTAGTTGTTGTTGTGGGAACTTGGCTGTGAACATACATGATTAGAAAGAATGGCATACCTGCATTTGAAGACTATGAGAGACACAAAACCATTAAAATTTATTCACACCTTATTATAGCTACAAATGTCAAGTTGTTGAAGCATCAAGAAAAACCAAAGACCAAAGAGCTATGGACAGTGACTACTATTGTTCATGAAGCAATACTGGATACTCTTAAGCAAAGAGATGAACCTTCAGGCACACTTGAGTAGTAGGTCTTTAATGGTGCCTTATTTTTTTATCATGCATTTCATTTCAAACAATGATCATTAAACCTTAATGTTCAAGTTTGTTACGTGTATATTAAGGATGTGTTGAAAATGCAGGTCTATTGATGAACATTTTTTTGGCAACATGGTTTTTGCATGCACATAGCGAGTACACTCGATATAATCGAAAGGGATGTATTTTTGCAGCACGACTTATTATCATGCATTTGATGAGCTTTATAATTTTTGTTATTACAAAACACTATTTGACAATTTTTGATGATAAATTATCGCAAAACCTTTATGCTCATGCAAGTCTTTTTTGATGATATACAATAGTATCAGATTATGATTTTTGCATCGACATAGTGATTTTTGTTGATATAATTTGAAGGGACGTATTTTTGTGGTATATAATCCCACCTTTTCATTTATTATAATGCATTTCAGTTGAAGTGATTATCATAAAGCCTTTATGTTCATCCATGCATTTTATGTGTAGACTAACAATTCTTTAAAATACACGTTCATGCTAGATCATTCGCCGTTGACAAGACCCTCTCGTGGTGATGGTACATATTCCTTTGTGCATTAATGAGATAAAATTTTGTGCATAAAAATTAAGTCAAGTGAATGTATTGCTATTTAGAAATGACCATATCTACCATCGTCTTCAACCATGCAGAGAAATGCAGTGAGAAGGGCTTTAATCAACATGCGTCTTTCTTCAAAGTTATGCTTGTATACTTTGCACAGAAACTAGTAAGTTTCGTAATTATACAATCTTGTATGTCTTAAAAATGTTTCAAATGATCTATTTATAATTTGCCAAACTAATTTGTATTAAGTGTTATAATTTGTTTCTTGTAGCACATTCATTCTGCATAAAAAGGTTACTTATTTTGGTCTTCATTTATATGCAGGCATTGTTGTACGTAAGCTTTTCTCTTAGGACATGAGGATGTCTAATGCAGATGAAGTGGGATGTTGTATTTGTATATGGATGTGAATTGATGTAACATTGTTATGATGATATACAATGTCCATGAGCAAATTGGTTTAGTTATATTGATGATATACAATGTATCTGTACATGAGTACATTGGTGTAGTTGTATTGATAATGAAAAAAAAAATGTTTGCATATCCCTTCATGGATGTCACATGCAAGTGTAATGGTAATTATGTGTATACAATACATGGAAATATTGATGATCATTATGTGTCTATAGTGTAATGCTTGTTTATCTATATTTTTAGCACTTAGGGTGCTCAAGGGACGACGTCAATAGGGTATGACCCTGAGTGTTCGACCGAGTGGGGGGGAAAATAGGACCATGCATAGGGTAATAAAGTCAAACTGGACATGTCAAAGCTGATGGTTCATCATCGCGATGAGCAGAACGAGAAATTGGCCACGTGACAACATTCAATTGAATGAGACTCGCGATTTTTTTGCCAACTGAAAAATTGCTGCCCTAATTAAACAGTAGGGAAACTTGAAAAAATAGGCTTTTGTAGGGACCCCTCTCATGGGCCCGTAGGTTCAAATAGATCATTTGCAGGTGCCATGGATTCTGAGTTAGGGCTCGTCAAAGTTTGACAATTTTTAGCACTTAGGGTGCTCAAGGGACGACGTTAGTAGGGTATGACCCCGAGTGTTCGACCGAGTGGGGGGGAAAAATAGGACCATGCATAGGGTAATAATGCCTAACTGGACATGTCAGAGATGACGGTTCGTCATCACAACGAGTTGAACAAGAAATTGGCCACGTGACAACATTCGATTGAATGAGATTGATGATTTTTTTGCCAACCGAAAAATTGATGCCCTAATAAAACCGTAGGGAAACTTGAAAACCCAAGATAGTATTTTGTAGGGACCCCTCTCATGGCCCCATAGGTTCAAACAAATCATTCGTAGGTGCCAGAGATTCCGAGTTAAGGCCCATCAAATTTTGACAATTTTTAGCACTTAGGGCGCTCAAGGGACGAAGCCAGTAGGGTATGACCTCGAGCATTCGACCGAGTGGGAGGGAAAAATAGGACTATGCATAGAGTAATAATGCCTAACTAGACATGTCGAAGCTGATGGTTCATCATCGAGATGAGCAGAATGAGAAATTCGCCACACAACAACATTTGATTGAATGAGACTAACAATTTTCGCCAACCAAAAAATTGCTGCCCTAATAAAACTGTAGGGAAACTTAAAAACTGAGATAGGATTTTGTAGGGACACCTCTCATGGCCCTATAGTTTCAAATGGATCATTTGCACATGCCACGGATTCTGAGTTAGGGTCCGTCAAAGTTTGACAATTTTTAGCACTTAGGGCGCTCAAGGGACGACATCGGTAGGGTATGACCCCGAGCGTTCGACCGAGTGGGGGGGAAAAATAGGACCATGCATAGTGTAATAATGCCTAACTGGACATGTCAGAGCTGACGGTTTGTCATCGTGACAAGCTGAACGAGAAATTGGCCACGCGACAACATTCAATTGAATGAGACTGATGATTTTTTCACCAACCAAAAAATTGCTGCCATAATAAAACCATAGGGAAAATTGAAAAACCAAGATAGGCTTTTGTAGGGACCCCTCTCATGGCCCCATAAGTTCAAACGGATCATTCGCAGGTGCCACGGATTCTGAGTTAGGGTTCATCAAAGTTTGACAATTTTTAGCACTTAGGGCACTCAAGGGACGATGTCGGTAGGGTATGACCCCGAGCGTTCAACCGAGTGGGGGGGAAAATAGGACCATGCATAGTGTAATAATGCCTAACTGGACATATTGGAGTTGATGGTTCATCATCACGACGAGCAGAACGAGAAATTGGGTCAGGGTTATGATTTAATTACATTAGGGTTAAGGTTAAATTGGGATCAAAGTCAAATTAGGGTCAGGGTTCATATTAGGGTTAGGGTTCAATTAGAGTTAGATTAAGATTCTTGTTGTATAGGTAGGGTTTAACTCTATAGTTAGAGTTAAGTTTATGGCTAGGTTAGGTTTGGAATTCAATTTGAGGTATTAAAGTTAATTTTTAATGTTATAGTTAATTAGATATACTTGGTACGATTAGAATTAGTGTTTGCTTATCGTAATAGTTTAATTATAGTTAGGATTAGGATTAGAGTTCACTTAGGATCAAGTTTAGGTGTAGATAAGGGTTAGAGTTAGATCAAGATTAGAGTTTAATTATTATTAAAGTTCCATTAGGTTAGGGTTGAGTTTAAGGCTATGGTTCAATTATGGTTATAGGTTCAAGTTGTAGTTAGGGCTTAATTCTAGGAATATAGTTAAGTATAGGCTTAAATTATGGTTACATTTAAATTATTGTAGGATTAGGTTATGGTTAGAGTTCAATTAGGTGTAGATTAGGGATTTTATTATGATAAGGGTTTCCATGGGGTTAGTATTAGATTTTAATTAGGGTTATGATTCAATTACATTAAGGTTATAGTTAAATTGGGATTAGAGTTTAATTAGAGTTAGGGTTTAGGCTATAATTTAATTAAGATTAGAGTTCATCTATGGTTAGATTAAGGTTCAATTTGTGTAATTCTAGTGTTATAATTAAGTTTAGGGTTACATTACAATTAAGGTTATGATAATGGTTATGGTTGGCTAGCATCAAGGATAGGGTTATGGTTAAGGTTAGGGTTAGGGTTAAATTAGGATTAAAGTTCCATTAATGTTATGATAACGTTTCAATTACGGTAAGATTAGGCCATGGGTTGGGTTCAATTAGGTTTAGATTATGGATATTTTCAAACTTATCATTTGATTATGATAGGGGTTTAATTATTATTAGGGCTATAATTAGATTTTGAATTAAGATTAGAATTTAGGTTATGATTCAATTACATTAGGGTCAGGGTTAAATGAGAATTAAAGTTTAATTAAGGTTAGGGTTTGGGTTAGAATTTAATTAAGATTGGGGTTTACTTTAGAATAAGGGTGAAATTGTGGTTAGATTAGGGTTCAAGTTTGATTATTAATATAAATTTAAAAATACAAATTTTTTAAAATAGTCTAAACTTTATTTTAATTAAATTTATCTTATTTTATAGTCCTATCCCTAATACAACCCTAACCCTAACTATCCCTTATAAAACCCTAACCCTAATGATAATTAAACTAAAATCATGTTTGAGTGCTTATCAAAGCTCTCCATAACTATGATTAAATGAAAACCTTAATTGAGGTAATAACTTTATGAAATAATTTGAAAATTTAATTGAAAAATTTAATTTTAAATTTTTTTATATATTAAAAAATTGAAATATTTTGTATCAAATAACTGATTTTTTAAAATCTAAAAAATAGTATATTTTAATGATTAAAATTTAGAAACATACCAAAAAAAAAATCTTTTTAAAGTGAAAAAATATTTTTGAAATATTTATTTAAGCATGTAATTTTGATTTTTTTGAATTTTTGAATATTATATGTTTAAGATTTAGAATAGATTTTTTATATTTACTTATTCAATAATTTCTTTTATTTTAAAAGAAATTATGGAATGCAGGGATTGCAAAATTTGGAAAATGGATTTGTTGAAAAGGCTGTCAAAACTTTCGACAAAAGGGATTGGAAGTTAAAAGCCAAATGCGGAATCATAAACATAGCACAATAAAACTGAAACAATAAAATTGACAAATTAATTATTACAGAGTTGATATTACAGTCGATTCCTGAAATTCGAATGAAAATTCTTTACATCCAATGCACAAATTGAGCAGTTCTTTAATGAAAATCCTTTACATCCAAATGCACAAATTGAGCAGTTCTTTATTGCAAGCAATTCGATGTTCACAGCTGAAGATGGGAGATGAGAATTGCTATGGTCATTTAAGATATATAATGCTAGTCGATTACAATCTGAAAACTATGAAGGAGAAAAAACTGAAATTCAACGTTAATACTGTTGTTTTGTAAATGCAACTCTTTAGCACGCAACAAAACAGTATTCTATGCGAATCCGAAGCGTATATAATGAAAATTATTTCCTAGATTTAATCTGAGGACAAATAAAACTTTACACGGAATGGCGTAATTATGATATGTGAATTTTCATTAAGGAATTTTGAAAATCCATCCACTAATTTTACAAATCTGTGTATGAAGGTGAATTCCACAACTTTCAATTCTGTCCATATTTTCCATTGAAAATTCACCAGACTTTTGCAGTGACCCAAATCCAAAATTATAATTTCATTTGGACAAATTAAAATTTTTAAATTGATCAATTTTGTAATTTAGTTCACAAATATTGAAACTTCAATATCTTAGAGACCGAGAGGTGTGTCCTACAAAGGATTAGTCTCTTTGTATCTATGAAAACCATTAATAATTTGTGTAATTGATGTAATGGTACACAACAATGCTTTGGTATCTATTTTTGAATGTGTATTACAAACCTCCTTGTGATTGTTATCAGTAGTGAAATCCCATTTAGTAATATCATATGTCTATCATTAAAGTCTTTATTATTCATCTTATTTTAGTTGTATGTTTTCTCCTTTATATACTTTCAGGGCCAACTATTGGAACCCTTGTCATTGCTCATAGGGCAAATAGAGTCTTTTTCTAATAAGCATTTGTAGTGACAAATTTGTTTACCAATAATCTATGATTCACATAGAGTAAGGGTTAATTTTTTAAGTTTTAACTAAAGTTAGGGTTAGGATTAAATTTTGGTTAAGGTTTGAGTTACAATTCAATTAGGGTTAAGTTCGGGGTTACAGTTTAAATATATTTTGAGTTAAGGTTTGGTTTGGGTTACCAATTAGATTAGTGTTTGAATTTGATTAAGGTTAAAGTTGGAATTCAATTACCTTACTATTAAGGTTCAGTTACAATTCAATTAGAAGTTATCTTTAGTATTGACATTAAAGCTAACCTTATTAAAATTATATAATTGTAATATCATAAATTTTATTATCAAAAGCCTTCCTAACTATTTTACATTAAACAAAGTTATTTTCAATTTAAATTTGATGTTTCCCATGCTTTGAACTTTGGACTTCTAATAATTATCTTTTATTTTTAAAGTATTTGGATGCAAGATTCATTTTTGCATACAAACAACCAATATCTTTAGGTTAAGTAGTATATTACTATCTCAACTCAATTAAGATTATCTTAATATAGGTATGCTAGTTTACCTTTTAATCTTACTATCAATAATAAGTGTAATGAAACAAGCTTTTAAAAATGCAAAAAAAAATTCTCACATTTCTCCTCTCAAAAATTTTTGTCAATCACATTTAAATAAAATAATTTATAAATTAAAAAATTAACATATTTTTTATTAAGTAAGAAAAGAACCAACCCATACAATTCAACACTTAAAACATTCAATCAAATACATATAAAATAATTAAAAAATTCTTATTTTATGATTGAAATTGACACATAAACCAAGTAGATCTACAAGTCTAAAAAGAAGGCCATGCAAAGCATATTAGAATCTACTAGATCTTATCAGTTCAAATCAGGCATACCTTATGCACCAAAGACCAAAAGAAACAAACATATATAGTTTTTACCAGAATCATTTTAACTCATTCTTGTAGATCATGAAAACAGCATTTTGAGTCTAGAAACAACCATGTTATACTATAGTCCAAGGAGTGTCCAAAAATGAAAAATGAAATGCACCTACCACAGAGTAAAGCAGCAGATTTCCAAAGGCCCTAATATGATGGATTTACTATACCATTATCTGTTTGCTAAATTTCAAGAGTGGTGAGACTATCAGAATTGTTCGCTTCAAATCAATCTATAGTTATACACACATACTACATTTCTGTTAAATGATACCTTTTTTAAAGTGACTTTAAATCAATCTGGGTATAACCCATCGATGAAAACATAAAAATGTGCTGACAGAATATAGCAAAGGACAAAGAATAAGTTGCATGGAAGAAAGTCATATATCAAATCCCACTAGTTTTTATCAGTTTACTGAATTTCCAGATCTATGAGACTTATAATTTGTTTGTTTTTAAATGATCTAGGAATCCAGCATTTGACGGAAAACTATTTCATATCCATACAGAGACTCAAGCGACGTTGAAATCCATCTCAGTCCACCCATTAACTACAACAGCATAGACTCTTAGGGTCAAAAGACAAGAAATCAGCTTGCAGAAATGCAAAAGGCCCAAAATAATCTAAAACATCCAAATTTAAAGCAAAATGAGTTGAAACAATAACAATAACACAAGAAAGCAACTTGAGCACCAGGATAACTTTGGAAATATTAAACGTTCCCAATAATCAAATTGTTGTCTTTGATTTCTTGAATATTTAATTTAACAGAAATATGTACATTTTCATAACGGTTAATGATATATCCATGGAATGTATATAAAGCAGCCCATTTTACCATCTATTAGTTTACTACTAGCCACCAATACTATCCTAGTTTAATATATCAAATACTTCTGGAATCTATATATATTGATGAAAAATATTGTTGTCGCAGACTTTAGAACTGTATGGATAGAAAGACAATAATATAGATCAAATTCAAATTTAGATGAAATTTCTATAATGAAAATATTGTATGCGTGGAGCATTGTCATGTTCTTGGATGGCAGCAGATTATTGCGAATCTGACTTTCAGATGATGGTGACTTTGCTGAATGAGCAGAGGCTAGATGGGGTTAGTTGACACTTAGATTTGGTTATTAGATAGATTCTTTTGTTGTGTGGCTTTTTGGACTTTGATACTTTTATTCACATTTCTAGAGAGCAGATTGTCTGGCCAAATGGGCTTCTAAACAGATGTAGGGCTGGAGAATTGTGGATAGGGGACAATTATCTCCAGAATTGTCTCATATGCTGGATCATTTAATGAATAAGGACAAGGTTGTGTAGTGTTTTTTCCTTGCTAGATGGTTGGCTCTTCCTGCTTTGTATCTTTCTTTGTGTTCAATAAATTTTTATCCCTCTTCTAATATATAAAATTCATAAATCTAATACAAAATAAACACTTTCAAATGCTTTTTCTTAAGCTTGTTACATAAATTTCCATTCTTTATGCCAATCAAAATAAAAAAAATATCATAAACCCAACATATATTCTAAATAGATCAAATTATTAGAAAACATGGTCCAATTGAATAAATAAAAACCATCCAAAACTGATGGAATATAAAATTTCTCTTGATCTCTTAAATGGAACCTATACCTTCATACCTGGCTTAGGTTGAAAATTACAGATTTCATTATACCTATTAAATCTGACAGACTGAGGAATCCTGATCTGACTCCAACACTTCACATCTAAACTGTAGACAAATAGATTATCAACGCCACCTATGAGACAGAGAAAATTCCCAGCCCCTATAGTGATGGGGTCTTAAAAAGGACGGATAGGGTCTGAAAAAGGAGAGATGGGATCTGAAGAAGAAAGCAACTTCATAAATTGACAACACATATCAGGAGGCATTCTTGTGATCTCCTTCCATTTCCATATTGACCTATCCTCCTTTTTCCCATTTCAATTCCCATACAATCATGTGTGAGTTCACTATTTTTCTCTCTATATCTAACTCTAGATATGTTACTGCAAGCAGGAAGGACGACCCACATGCAACCACAGTATAGCCCCATGAATCTATCTTCCTACAGTATGCACACACTACATTTCTGTTAAATGATGCCTTTTTTAAACTGACTTTAAATCAATCTGTGTATAACCCATCGATGAAAACATAAATATATGTTGACAAAATAGAGCAAAGGACATAGAATAAGTGGCATGGAAGAAAGTCATATATCAAATCCCACTAGTTTTAATCAGTGAAAACTATTTCATATCCATACAAAGACTCAAATATATGTTGACAAAATAGAGCAAAGGACATAGAATAAGTGGCATGGAAGAAAGTCATATATCAAATCCCACTAGTTTTTATCAGTAAAAACTATTTCATATCCATACAAAGACTCAGGCGACGTTGAAATCCATCTCAGTCCACCCATTAACTACAACATCATAGACTCTTAAGGTCAAAAGACAAGAAATCAGCTTGCAGGAATGCAACAGGCCCAAAATAATCTAAAACATCCAAATTTAAAGGAAAATGAGTTGAAACAATAACAATAACACAAGAAAGCAACTTGAGCACCAGGATAACTTTGGAAATATTAAACGTTCCCAATAATCAAATTGTTGTCTTTGATTTCTTGAATATTTAATTTAACAGAAATATGTACATTTTCATATCGGTTAATGATATATCCATGGAATGTATATAAAGCAGCCCATTTTACCATCTATTAGTTTACTACTAGCCACCAATACTATCCTAGTTTAATATATCAAATATTTCTGGAATCTATATATATTGATGAAATATATTGTTGTAGCAGACTTTAGAACTGTATGGATAGAAAGACAATAAAATAGAACAAATTCAAATACAGATAAAATTTCTATCATGAAAATATTGTATGTTGTGGAGCATTGTTGTGTTTTTGGATGGCAGCAGATTAATTGTGAACCTGACTTTCAAGTGATGGTGATTTTGCTGAATGAGCAAAAGTTAATGGGGTTAGTTGGCACTTAGATTTGGATATTAGATAGATTCTTTTGGTGTGTGACTCTTTAGACTCTGATACTTTTATTCACATTTATAGGGAGTGGAGTAAAGTAGCAGATTGTCTAGTCAAAAGAGCTTCTAAATAGATGTAGGGTTGGAGTATTATGGATAGGGGACAATTATATCCAGAATTGTCTCATATGCTGGATCATTTAGTGAATAAGGAGAAGGTTGTGTAGTGTTTTTTCTTTGCTGGACAGTTCACCTTTCCTGCTTTGTATCTCTCTTTGTATTCAATAAATTTTTATCCCTTTTCTAATATATTAAATTCATAATCTAATACAAAATAAACACTTTCATATGCTTTTCTTAAGTTTTTTACATAAATTTTCATTCGGAATGCCAATCAACATTAAAAAAAATCATAAACCCAACATATATTCTCAATAGATCAAATTATTAGAAAACATGGTCCAATTGGATAAATAAAAACCATCCAAAACTGATGGAATGTAAAATTTCTCTTGATCTCTTAAATGGGACCTATACCTTCATACCTGGCTTAGGTTGAAAATCACAGATTTCGTTATACCTATTAAATCTGACAGACCGAGGAATCCTGATCTGACTCCAACACTTCCCATCTAAACTGTAGACAAACAGCTTATCAACGCCACGTATGAGACAGAAAATTCCCAGCCCCTATAGTGATGGGATCTGAAAAAGGACAGATAGGATCTGAAAAAGGACTCAATCCAGTTGAAGAAGAAAGCAATTTCGTAAATTGACAACACATATCAAGAGGCATTCTTGTGATCTCCTTCCATTTCCATATTGACCTATCCTCCTTTTCCCATTTCAATTCCCATACAATCATGTGTGAGTTCACTATTTTTCTCTCTGGATCTAACTCTAGATATGTTACTACAAGCAGGAAGGACGACCCACATACAACCACAGTACAGCCCCATGAATCTATCTTATCCCCAAAAATTGATAGATTCGCCTTTGGAAAGGTCACTAGTTGTGTGGAATTATCATCCATGTTCCAAACCACAAATTCGCAATCGTGTGAACTATAGATGAGAAAACCCTTGGCACACCAAATACTATTAACATGAAAATCCTCTTTGGGCAGAGGCAACTCAACTTCAATCTGCCATGACTTTTCAAAGCAACGGTAAATTTGTATGCACATGGGGTTTTCCTTTTTCGACAGACCCAGGATTTTGTAGGACTCTCCGTTGTCCACTATTGCCGCTGCATTTACATTCTCTTCTATGACAGCGGGAAGATATCTGTATGTTCTTGTAAGTGGATTACAGATAATATATTTTTTCACAGGCTTTGCGATTTCCATTAGCAGTAGGCCTGCACCTGAACTGCAAAATGCTGATTGGCCTTGTGAGATACTTTGAGATGTTCCGCTTGGCAAAAAACGAAGGGAAATAGTCTTCCACGACTGCGTGAGAAAAGAGTAGGCCAGGGCATGCGTTTCATTGCAGAGGAGAATCCATCGATCTGTCTCTGCAATTAAAGACAGAAATTTATTGGAGGATAGGAGACTATTCCATTCCTTGCACACAATGCGAAATCGAGAACTAAACTCGATCGGTAGGCTCGAAAACATCATCTCAAGCATATGATCAGGGCATTCAGACCAAGCTGATTCTTCATCACTTCTCTCATTGCCTACAATACCCTTTCCCTTCTTCATTGCATTCAATAGTATTTCAGATCTTCCTAGATCTTCATCTGCATTCTCAACAACACCCACATATTTGGAATCCATTGTTATCTCTGTAGAGTATATGTTATCCTTGTGCACGGGGCGTATAACGGAGAATCCGTTGGATGTACAAGCACAAACGATCTCCTCTAGTCGGCCTATCTTGGACAAAACATATGTATCAGTTATCCTGGTTAGGGGACAGGAAACCCTTTGAGAATATCTAATATTTTTTTATAGTAATATTATACTAGTAATTATCAATTTATTGTTACTTGTGAATTTATTGTTAATTTATTTTAATCTTGAATTTATTATTGATTTTTACTACTTAATATGCAATATTTTTTATAGTATTATGTTTGCAGTTGTGAATTCATTGTTAATATTGATCATAAATATTTATTATTTCAAATTTTAAAAGTAACAAATTTTGTCATGTCACATTCACGTATCATAAAAATATGAAGTTATGCACAACTACTTATCTATTTTTTTTTTTAGGAGTTCAATATATATCCTAATTATGATTTGGGGCTTTGTCATTTTAACCACTTTTAAATATTGGGACTGATTTTAAATAGTCATATATGACTTTAACATAAATATAATTATTTATAGCATTATATTGGGAGTAGTGAATTTATTATTAGTGTTCATTAAGATATTTGTTATTAACTAAATTTTGTTTATTGCTATATCACATCTAGATATCATAAAAGCATGAATTGATGTATAACTACCTATCTATCCTTTTGTGGGGGTCTTTTGAGACACCTCAATAAAACCCCTAATTATAAGTACGAGCTTTGTTAGTTTAACCTCTATTAGATATTGGGAGTGATTTTAAATCTATGACTTTAATATGAATATTTTATAGTATTATATTGGCAGTTATGAATTTATTGTCAGTAGGATATTTATTATTAAATGAAATTTATTTTTTATATTTTAAAAGCCACAAATCTTGTTATGCCACATTCATGTATCATAAAAATATGAAGTCCAGACACCTTAATAGATAATTGTAAGTAGGGGCTTTTTCATTTTAATCTATTTTAAATTTTGGGAATGATTTAAATGGTCATATGTGTCTTTAATTTGGAGTCTTTTTTTGTACTATTATATTGGTAATTATGAATTTATTGTTTTTGACCTGAAACCCTTACAAGTGGATTTTACGAGATCCAAAATCTAGGAAGAAAAATGATAAACAATAGCCACCCAATAGCCAACCATCACCCAATCACTAGAAACTAAGCATCAAAGTACTAGTGACCCATACAAAAGGACAAAGCCAACAAGCCAAAAAACTTAGAAAAGCATAGACAGAGGATTTTACAAGGCTCGCTCGCACAACCTGAAACATGAGTTTTTGTAAGGCTTGCAAAAAGTTGTGAATTTATTGTTAGTGTTGATTGGGATATTTATTATTAAATAAATTTTATAGCAACAAATCTCATCATACCACATGGACATATCACAAAAAACTGAGTTAATACACAACTACTAGTGTATCCTTTTGTAGGACTATTTTGAGACACCTCAATAGAAATCCTAATTATAAGTAGGAGCTTTGCTAATTTAACCTCTAATAACTATAGAGAGTAATTTTAAATAGTCATCTATGACTTTAGTATGAATTATTTTTATAGAATTATATTGGTAGTTGTGAATTTATAGTTAGTATTGATCATAGATATTTATTATAAATGAAATTTATTTTTGAGATTTTAAGAGAAACAAACCTTGTCATGCCACATTCATGTATCATAAAAACATGATTTAATACACAACTACCTATCTATCTTTTCCTTGGAGTCATTTGAGACACCTCAAAAGAAACCCTAATTATAAGTAGGAGCTTTGTTTTTTTATTATATAAGCAGGGAGAAGGCCCTAAACCTATGAAATAGAAAGATTACCACACATCAACATTAACCCCAACTCAGAATAGTCATCCCACAAAACATAGAAATAGAGTCCCCCATTTCAAAAGTAATAAAAAATCTCCATATCCCTATAGCATAACCTACTAAGTCTAACAAGTTTCCATCTACATATCTCACTAATATCATAATATATGTCCATGTCAAACATAAAATTATCAGAGTTTAGCATAAAGTCTAAATATAAAGGCATGCAGGCTTAGCATATAAACCATTTTAAGATCATCACAAAACACAACAAAGAACCAAAGAAAAAAAACTAGGAGAAGTTAATCCTTCTTTATCAGGTTCCAATTCCTTTGGAGCCTGTTAATTGGCATTTCTCAAGTGTCCATCTACCAATCTCCATCATCAGTTTCTTTCACCTCCTCACCCTATTTTTCCATATTTTTTATTTTACCATATCCCGACACCATGCCCATAACAACTTTGTCCGTGATTCCATCAGTGATACAGTAGAGGGCGCTAAAGGCATTACTTAGATTGTCAAAATCCTTTTTGTATTCTTCATTCTTCTCCTCCAGGATAACAATTCTCCCTTTTAACTCTTTCAGATGCTTAAGCATATCCTTATTATTTTTATTTTTCAGGTGGGGGTTCCTCAGAGAAAGGGACTATTTCCTCATCATCCTAATATTTGGGAGCCAACAAGCTTTGCTCGGGGTTATCTGAATCCTTTTCCTTCTCACTATCCTCTTCCTTTTCACTTTCTTCCTCCATCTCATCTTCACAATTTTCTTCCGGGTCTTCATCTTCCACCTGAAAATCCTCATCCTTCGAACCCTCCGTAGAGGTTTCCTCGTTATCATCAAGATTATAGACTTCCTCCTTATATCTCTCGATTCCCTATTTTCCCCTTTACAATTTTTCTTCTTGGCTCTAAGTCTGGTTGATCTCCTCTCCCCTGAGCTGCTTTCTTTTCTCTCTTAGTCAAGAGTCTTTTCTTTCTCATCTTTTCAGTGATGCAGATCAAGGTCTATAGTAATACTCTTTCTGGTTGAATCTTTGTCAGTTTTTTTGGCTTTGACAAGGGTATTCTTAGGGGTTTCCATTTTTGTTTTTTCTGGGTTAACACACAAAAGGGCCACTTCCAGCCCGGAATAATTTCTTGAAGCATTTTCTTACCCTTTAGCTTTACCAGAGGAGTAAGGGTTTGGAGTTAATTATCTCTATCTTAGTTGGGATCGCTTATTTTTTCTTGGATTTTTCTTAGACGCTTCCTCGTTATTCCTTAAGGGTAGCAAAAGGCTATGGCTTGGGGAGTGCTAAAAAGGAAAATTTGTAAAGCAAGTAAATAAGACCTTGATGGAGCAGAGTTTTAGCTTCATTCTTAATGCAAGGCTCCTTGGATGAGTACAAGAAAAAGGGGAGGTTAATTTTCTCACCATGTTTGATATGGTTGAGAATGGGGAAATGATATCCATGCACTATAGTATACCTCCCTTCTAAATTAAAGTACCTCATCACAAAATAACTGATAATAGGAAAAGGTTTAGGAGGAGCATTACAGTCATACCCATTTTCAATCATTATAGGATTGTCCCCTTCTTCAAATAATTTCCTCATATACTCTTTGTAGTCTATGCTGGTCCACTTCTCCACTTTTTCTACTCTATTTTGCAGACCCGTAACCTCTGCAATGTACCCGGGTGACACCACAAATGATATGCTTCCCACCGTAACCACTTCGTTCTGCCAAGAGTTGGAGAACCTAGTAGAGAGAGCTATTGTAGCCTTTCATGGAAAGGAAATAGGGAGTGAGCCCCGCATCTTGAAAAAGCTCCCAAATTTCCTCATTACTCTATAACCCCTCAAAAAAAATTGGTTCAGTCATTTTAAGAGGGCCCCCCATTTTAGTAACATAATTTGTAGAGCACTGTTCATCCTTGTGAAAGCGATCAAGAAAGAAGCTGATATTTTTTGCATTCACATTACCTTTTAAAATATTATTTCTAAAAAGGTATCTTTTGATATGTATGTCTTCGATGTCCCCACATGTGTGATTTATTTTCTTATTATTAAACATAAAGGTGTTATGGGAGTCAAATTCATCACCTTACCATCTAATGATATCCAAATATTCACAAAACATTTCAAGGCAATGAGGATTAAATATCATACTACCCTCTAGATCTTTCTCTTTTTTGAATTCCATGTCATTCATCTTCCAACTAGGTAGGGTCCACGTCAAGAAAATAAGGCAAGTCACTATAATCCTAAACAACATATTGTAGGAGAGGGAGCACTTTTTTTAATTTGAAAAGTATTGGCAGTCATTTTTTAATTCAAAAAAATTCTTCATCAGTCCACCTAGAGTAGTTGACCCTTTCTACCTAGGGAGCTTTGCATATTTCTTTTGCAAGAATCTGTTTAAGTCCCATCAAGCTTTTCTCAAAATTGAAAAACCACCATCCATTTCTACTTAACCCTTGGTTTGTGATGTCATCAGCAGCTGCATTACCCTCCCTACGGATATGTTTCACTTTAATATTTTTGGAGGACTTACATAGGCATATAAATTTTTAAATTATTCCTCTAATCTCCCATGGGGCCATGTTGGTCTCATTCAGGAAGTCAATTATCAGTTTGGAATCACCTTCAAGAATCATGTTCTCACTTGTATGATGTTGACGCCTTGAAAGACCCATCCAAGCCTTCATAGCTTCAGCTGTGTTATTTGATCCTCTCCCTAGATTCGCACCATATCCGTCTATCATATGTCCCTTGTGGTCTCTAATTAAACCCCCTATACTAGAGAGGCTTGGATTCCCTTTGGAGCAGCCATCAAAGTTGCATTTGAGCCATTTCTCCTCAAGAAGAGGCCAGTAGCAACTTTTCCTTAGAGCCATAGTTTTCCAATTTAACCTCAAAAAATATTGATTGATGCCCCAAATTTTCTTTAGGGAGAGGTCTAGCAAAGTGGGGGGGATTTTAGAAGTGTCCGGGTAGCCCGCATTAATATTTTCTTTAATTTGTTGTTTGATGATCTAGAAGAGGAATTTGTTGTTTCTTTCTTCATCCCTAAAAACTCTGTTGTTCCTCTCCTTCCATAAATTCTAGGCCATTGTTGGTGGAGTTTGAAGCCAAAGGTTTCTAGCCATTGGGTGGCATTAAGGAGACAGATCCCAAAGTTCCATGAAGTCTCTCATTGTCTTTGGGTGGATCTAGCATATTTTCAAGTCTTCCATAACAGTATCCCATACATCCTTAGCATAATTGCAGTGTAGGAATAGGTGATTGATACTTTCCATATCTTGGTAGCATAACACACATCTATTTACAAAATAAAAACCTCTTTTGTTAATATTAGCAACAGTTAGGATCCGACTATGAGCCGTGGCCCACCAAAAATAATTAATTTTTGGGATTAAGCCTTTAAACCATATCTCTTTCCAATTAAAGTCTTCAACAAATTCATCCTCCATATTTTTGTAAGCCAATTTCACTGTGAATGTCCTTGAAGAATTGAGTTTCCATATCCATTTGTCCTCAGATTATGGTAGGAAGATAGAGTAGTTAGGCAGAAGAGTGGGGAGCTCTTTTGCCTCTTTGGTAAGCTCGTCTCGTAGAATGATGGATATCGTCTAACTTATTAATCATCTCTTCTATATTCTTCCAAGATTATTTGTTCCCTTTCCATTCAATATAATCCTAAACCTTTTCCCCCCATCGTCTACTCATGTAGTTCTTAAGTAATTTGATTTGAGGTTGGTCAGCAAGCACATAGTTTTGAATCCAAAATTCATTCCAAAATTTGGTTTTATTTCCATTCCCTATGATCATTTTATCATTATTTCATATGATATTCTTTTTATTTACAATATTATTCTAGATGGGAGATCCAGAGGGAAGATCAGTTTGATTTATGAATGTGTTGCATCTCTCACTGTTAAGTTATTTAGCTCGCACTATTTCAGTCCAATCCTTTTCTCATTTAGATAGTTGTCATCCTATTTTTGATAAAAAGGGTTTATTAAAGGTTTTGATTTTCCTTAGCCCAAGCCCTCCCACTTTTATAGATCTACAAACCTTATCCCAGCAACTAGGGATAGTCTTCTCCTTTCCTCAGTACCTAACCAAAAGAATCATTTTTGGATTCTTTCAATATTCTCAACCACATTTCCAGGCATTTTAAAGAGGGAGAGATAGTATATAGGGATATTCTAGAGACACGACTTCACGAATTGAATTTTACCCACCATGTTGAGGAGCTTCCCTTTCCAACTGGCAATTTTTTTTTTGGAATCTCTCATTAATGTCATTCCAAAAGGTTAAGGAAAGGGATTTAGAAATGAGGGGTAATCCAAGATATAAGTCAGGGAGAGTAACAGTTTGACAAGCTAAGATAGTGATTATTTTTTCCTAAAGGGTGGGATTAGTATTCATGAAAAAAAAATCTTACTTTTTTCATAGTTGATATGTCGACCAGAGATCTGAGCATAATTTTCCAAGGTGCTTTCCAGAGTCTAAATTTTGAAACATAAGCTTCTTCGAAGATGATAGTGTCATCTACAAATTGTTGGTGTGAGATTGGATCAAGTGTAGAGGCAACCTTGACCCCTTTTAGCCTTCCCCCCTTTTGATTTTATCAATATTCCTACCAAGAACTTCTGCCACAATGATGAATAAATAGGGTGAGAGAGGGTCTCCCTGACAGAGCCCTTTATCACAAGAGAAATAGATTTTAGGAGAACCATTGAGGAGGACAAAATTTTTTGGGTGAGTAATACATTGCTTTATCAATTTTAAAAACTTGCCTTTAAACCCAATTTTTTTCAGAATCTCAAAGAGGAAGTCCTAGGAAACCCCGTCATAGGCTTTAGAGATATCCAATTTAAAAGCCATGGATAGTTTTCTATTGTTTTCCATAGAGTGAATAAGTTCATGACCAACAATAACATCTAATATATGTCTCCCTTTAACAAAACCTTTCTAGTTTCCTGATATCATCTTATCTAGGAAGGGTTTAATTCTATTAACCAATACTTTGGAGAGAATCTTATAAACAATATTACATAGACTGATAGGCCGGAAATATTTCATAGAGACAACATTCTTATTGTTAGGAATAAGGGAAATGAAAGTGGCATTAAATTGCTTGAGGATTTTACTTGATCTGAAGAAATCCTTCACCACCTTGTAAATATCCTCACCCATAATTTCCCAATGATCTTGGAAGAAGGCCTAGGGGAATCCATCTTGACCCAGGGCTTTGCATGGGGCAAAGGAGAACATAACATCCTTAACTTCTTGGGGAGAAACTTTTTTAGTCAACTTTGATAAATCTTCTTCTTAAATAACTTCAAGGATAACTTCCAGTAATCTATTAAGGTAATTAGATCCGCTTTGGACATTAGGATTCTTTAGTCTTAGCAAATTGGTGATTAAGGCCACCATGTCTTCTTCATCCTCCACCCACAAGCCATCCTTATTAAGAAGTCTTTGTATGTTGTTTCGGCTTCTATGCTTCATAGTGGATTGGTGGAAGAATTTAGTTTTTTTGTCTTCCTCATTTCAAGCCATTGTATTCTTGACTTTTGCTTCCAAACACCTCCTCTTTCCTATTAAGCTTAATCCACTAGTTTCTTAGGTCAGTCTCTTCCTTGCTGTATTCCTCCATGGTAGTGTCCTCTTCAACCTTTTTGTGTATCTTATCTAAATCATAAATGATGACCATTTTTATTCAAAGATGTTATCAAGGTGTACCTATTCCACCCTTTAACTTTGTCTTTAAGGTCTTTGAGCTTTTGGGCTATTCGAAACATGGGAGTCCCACTAACCGGAGCATTCCACCATTTTTCCACTAGAATTTTGAAATTAGGATGACAAGACCACATATTTTCATATCTGATAGGAGAATAGCATTATGATCTGAGCTTGATCTAGGGAGGGAGCATAGAGAAAAGGATTCATATTTTTCTCAATTACTTGTAACCAAGAATCTGTCAAGCCTAACTTGAATCAAATTTTTTCCTTGTCTTCTATTAGTCCAAGTAAATTTAGAACTAGAGAGGTTTATGTCTATCAACCCTATAGAGGAGAAAAAATCAACTAACTCTATCATGCTATTAGAGTAATCCTCACTACCACCAGATTTCTCAGAGGGGTAGAGAGGTGAGTTAAAATCACCTACAACCATCCATAGACCATTCATCTAATTCCTAATGTAACTATTTAGAGAGTTCCAGAGAAAATCCCTTGGGTATCTTGCATTTGGAGCATAAACATTTATAAGGAACCATTGAAGATGAGATCTAAGATCATTCATTTTCATAATCAAGTATATTTTTGTAGAATGAACCAATGTACCCTCAAAGAAAGAGGGATTCTAGAAGGTGGTGATACCTCTAGAGGCACCATCCAAATCACTATTAAGAAAATAAGTGGCCCAAAAAGAATTGACCACCTTCTTGAGGTTATCAATCCTCAATTTAGTCTCTTGAATCATTAGGGTATCAACTTTTGTTCCATCAATGTACATATGAGCATATGTTGTTTGAGAGAGTTATTCAAACCCCTTACATTCCAAGAGAACTTTCATTATCAAAATTTGCATAAGACTCTCTACTCACCTAAATAGAGAAACTTCCCAAGACCAGGAAGCTAGATTTTCTTTTTCCTATTCTCTAAGAGACTCTCCAGAGTTCTCTATTTCCCTTCTACTACCTCATAGGCAGCATCCTTCTATCTTGTGTCCTTCTATGATGGTCTACCTAACTTGTCATTTCCTCCTACATCCATTTTTTTCTTATTTGTGTTCTTTTCTATTGCCTGTGTCTATTCTTTGTCTTCATTTTCATCCACTGATAGTCAAAACTTTGGTCTAGTTATCGGGGGAGTGGAGGAGAATCCCAACATTTGGAGTTTTTCTTTAAGATCTCCAAACCTTTCACTATTTTTCTTCTTAGGGGTCTTTAGTTGGTTTTCCTAGTTAAAGTTCTCCTTATCCTGAGTTGATACTTTACCTTCCTTTTCTATTGCTTTCTTCTTTTCCATTTCTTCTTCATTATTGTGTTTTTTCTCTTGAGAGTGTCCCAGATCAATAACCATTTCACCTCCCTCTATAGCAACCTTGAACAAATGGTCCACTATAACAATATTCAGAGAGGGATGGGGTTCCTCAATCTAAGCACTAACATTAGACGAGGTAGTCGTATGGTCATCCATTTTATTTTTGTTGTCCTTGGCCAAGTTTTTATTTTTTTTATTAGAGTCCATCCACCCAGGGGGTCCAACTCCAAACAAGCCTCAATATTTTTACCTTTTTCCTCTTCTGCCTTTTTCTAACCCTTGGAGGGTTGATGCTTCTATTATTCACCTATTTTGCAAGTTTGTCTTAGATGACCATATCTTCTATAGTTTTGACAAAAATATTTGGCATTCCCATACTCTATTTGCTGCACCCAGGACCCCAGCTTCAAGAGTAGAGTCACCTTGGTTGGTAGAAATGTGTTGATGGCAATATTAACAAAAACTCTCGCAAATAGAAAATGAGACTTGCTTTGAGTAATACCATTAATAGCTAGGAATTTGCCAAAAGATTTAGTTATTCTCTTAAGGGCTTCCATATTCTAAAACTCAAGAGGCAGGCCTGAGAGATGAATCCAGGGGGGGCATAGCACCAAGATCCAACCAAGGATCTAGATTTGGTTTTCATTTACATAGAGAAAGGTACTTGCTTCTACCATAGGCCGATGGACCATCCATGAGGATACTAGCCATGTCCCCAGGATTAGTGAAGCTAAACAGAAAGAGGCCATTTGCCATGACATTAGTAGTAATACTTCCTTTAAGTTTCCATTTTTCTTTAACACCCATTTTTTTACCAGTTCCAAAGAGGGGCAGAATGCTAGGAACTTTCCCACCAAAAAAAGTCTTACTTCAGCAAAATTTCAAGTACCTCCACCTGGTGTTCATTGACCACACACTCAAATTGTGGAGCTGAATTGTCAGAGACTTTTCCCATCTTTACGGGGCTTCCTTCGAGGATTTTTTTTGCATAAGTGGTGGGATCCACTTCTGTGAAAAAAGAATGGTACCTTTGTAGGGGAGGGGGAGGGAAATAGAATGAATCTATAACCAGAGGGTCCACATGGAGAGCAAGAGGATCTCAAGACTCAAGGACTTGGGTTCCAGTTGTTGGGAAGCCCGAAGAGGGCCCCCAACTGAAGTGAGCATCGAAGGAAGCAAGAAGCAGAGTGCAGCAAAGTGTAGTGTAGTGCAGAGTGAAAAATTATTAGTAGAAGTTTTGTTACTTTAACCTCTATTAAATATTGAGAGTGATTTTGAATAGTCATCTATGACTTTAATATGATTTTTTTATATAATCATATATTGGTAGTTATGAATTTATTCTTAGAATTGAGTACAAATTATTATTATTAAATAACTTCTTTTTTTTTAAGATTTTAATGGCAACAAATATTGTCATGTCACATTCATGTATCATAAAATAATGAATTAAAGAACAATTATTGATTTATCTCTTTTTGGGATCCTTTTGAGACAACTCAATATATACCCTAATTATAAACATTTCTAATTTAACCTTCATTAAATATTGGGGTGATTTTAAATAGTCATATATGACTAATATATTTTAATCAAAATCATTAAAACTTGAATTAATAGACAACTAGTGTTCTATCCTTTTCTAAGTATCTTTTGAGACACCTCAACATAAACCATAGTTATATGTACAAGCTTTACTAGTTTTACCTCTATATAATTATATGGAGTAATTTTAAAAAGTCATTTATGAATTAAATATAAATTAGAATTAAATTTGTAGATGTGAATTTTTTATTATTCATTGTCATGATTATTTATTATTGAATGATATTTATATTTTAGATCTTAATAATAACAAATCGTGTCATTCCACATCCACAAATCATAAAATATGAATTAATGCAAATTGTGATATATCCTTTTCTTGAGTCTTTTCACACACCTCAAAAGGAGCCCTAATTCTAAGTGGCAGCTTTTCTAATTTAAACTTTATTAAACATTTCTAGTGATTTTAAATAATCATCTATGACTTTAATATGATTTTAAATCCTAATTAACCTGTGACTTTTACATGATATTAATATGGGTCGATTGGGTGCTATGTTTAAACTGTTTGAGGATAGGGCTTCCCTACTTAGTTGGACCCTCTTCCCTATGGAGAATGTTATTTTTGTTGTCTCCTTTATTGTAGTTGACCCTATAGAGGTGGCTCTTGCTATGGTGGTGGTTTGGGTGACTAATAATGTTCATAGTCCTATTGAGGCATACCATTTTGTGGGTTTTGTTCTACTCTTCAATATAGAAGATCCTTTTGATGCAATTATTTTTTGTTAATTTAAATGAGAAAAGAAAAAAAAATAATCTACACACAAAAAGAAAGAAAATAATACAACAAACACATAGACATGAGACACAAATTTATATTGGTTCACCATAGAGGCTACGTCCACTCTCAAGCAACGAAAACTTCTTATTAAAATTTATCCAATACTACTACATACATGGGTTGCACACAACCATTTTTATAATTGTATTCAATTATGAAATGAACAACAGGGAGAAAGAAAATTGTCATGTGAACATTGGGGCTCACATTCCTAACAATCTCTCCTGTGAAGGCCAACTAGTATAACCATGCAGTGTGACATCCTTACTTCCATTTCAATTCTCATATTGCAACTAGGCCCATAGAAGATTTTAATTTCATCTAAGAATATTAGAGAACTATTTAGATTAATCTTCTCCAAAACAAATCGAAGTCAAAAACATATTTTCTTACTAATTTCCTAGGCACAACCTTTCCCATTAAACCACAACCAAAAGTACTACTTTCTGCTAGTTCTAAATAAACTCCTCCATCACAGTCTCTTTCTCTTGTACTCTCCCTTAATAGATCATCGAAAAGATCATCATTCACTGGTTCTAAAACAAAAAAACTCCATGTTCTACAACTTGAATGTTTCATCTTCTTCCATAATTATAATAGATAACCCCTTTTGCAGCGTAAAACTCTTAGCCTATTGATCCTCCACAAGATATTTAGCACTCTCCATCTAGGAACTTACCAAGTCATTCCTAGATTTCACGTAGATATCTAGAGAGATTTTGATAGGTTTTTTAAACACTACAAGCAGAGTAGCATTTTTGAATAGCATTACGGTCTTGGGAAAAACATAATTCAATGTTGATGACTTCAAACAATGCAAATCCAGATAAATTATTGATCCGTTTTCTTCCTCCAATAGTACAAATAATCAATTTAAAACTCAATTTCATGGATAAGAAGTAGTCCACATTAGCCATGCTTTGAAACAACTCCAACCATGCCCCTCACAGTTTCTTAGCCTCTATTCTAACAATTACTAACACCACATTGATAACTTCCTTGTTCTCCTCCACACAACTCTCCTCAACCTATTTTTCTTCTCCCATAGATTCATTGCTACCATCTTCCTTGGATCTCTCAAAACTAATAATTAAAATTTTATTGCCCTACTAATTTTGTCTCCTTCGAAATCTTTTCTCAGAAGAATTCTTCTCCACGGTCTGCAAGCCTGAATTCTATGTGCATCCATCAATATCATGATGCATTGAATGTGCTACTACTGCCTGTGCATCATTTGGCATGTTCTAGGGAAGCTCTTCTTCCATATCCATGACAGCCTTTGGCTATTGAGGAAAACCAACCCAGGTGTTAGCCCTAGGACATCTTGACCATTGCTTGGACTACAAAATGCCCCTCTTTGAGTCCACAAAATCATGCAAAGTTTTTCTACTCTCCTCATTTGCCATTTCCTAGCCATCAAATTCTCTAGTAGAGTATTTCTCCTCTCGAACTTCTGTAATGGGATCAACTATCATGAAAAAATCATACTCTATCTCTACTAGTTCAACAACTTCCACTTCTGATTGCGAGTCAATGAAATCCCCTCCACCATAGGGACAACATCAATTTCCTAGTTGAAACTATTGATATATGCCTCAAGAGTCAAGAAGAAAACATACTCGACATCCCCCTCCTCTTCAGCTGAAACCTCCTCTTTTTTCTAGCCATCCCATCAATGTACATAGTGCTTTGTTTTAGCTTTTTTCTTGCACAACTTCACTTACTTCCAAGTCTATATTATGGATAAATTCGTCAATGACATAATCAGCTTCATTAGTCGAAATCTCACACAAAGGTGAATTAGAGGTAGGACAAACAACTCCCACTTCATCATAAAATTCTCCAGAGTCGCAAGACCAAGACATTAAAGCTTGACACCACTCTTCCCAATTGATTCTCTCTTCCATATCACCTTCTTCAATCCTTGCTCAATCTAACCAATCTTTGATGCCAATTATTAATTCAAAAGAGAAAAGAAAAACAAATAATCAACATACAAGAGAGAAAAATAATAATACAACAAAAACAAACACATGAGACACAAATTTATAGTGGTTCACCATAAAGGCTACGTCTACTCTCAAGCAGGGAAAACTTCTTGTTAAACATTATCCAATACTACTACATACATGGGTTTCACACAACCATTTATACAATTGTATTCAACTGTAAAATGAATAGTTAGGAGAAGGCAAATGGTAATGTGACTATTGGGATTCACATTCCCAATATTTCTACGGTTTTGTATTGTACAATGGCTCTTGTTCCTATTCCTATTGAGGTGGATAATTTTGTACTAGGTTCTATTGAGATGGTTTTATATTTCAAGTGTGGTATTATTTTCACTTTTAATTTTTGACTACTCTTTTTGAAGTGATTAGGTGATTCTACTATTATGACGTTCCTAGATGCCTTCCAAAACTAGCTAATTTTATCCTCTTTTGATTGTTGGCATAATTAGTATTAGTATTACATTGTAGATGTTGTGATTAGTTGGTAACTACCTAACTATCAACTGTCTTGTTGGGCGTTGTATAAAATATTGTCTATTATGTTGATTAAAACATCTAGACTTCACCATTCCACCTTCATATGGTATCAGAGCATAGGACAATGTAGAATGTGTGTAGATGTTGATGAGATATGGCATGAAATATTTACAGATGATAATTAATTTGTTGTGTGTAACATGAGAAGATGAATAAGGCCATGAATATTATCTATATTTTCATTCATTGAAGATTTGGAGATGCCACATATGCAATAGATATTGTAACATGAATGCATTGTGACCTATGGAAAGGGATGAGATGTGAATCTTGAGCACCTAGTTTGGATTCTCTCCTAATCGCAATTGCATCTAGTTTTTGTAAAGAGAAGAGTGTAGTAGACTCATAGGAAAATTTTGTGGTAGAAGAGTGGGAGATATTTGATTTCTCAAGCAATATGGAAGCATCTAAAAACAAATATTAAGAGAAATTAAATATTTCATGGTGTTGGACATTGCCATCTACAGTGGTCTTATCCCTTTACATGAAGAACTCTTAGCACTCGAAGGGTATACTTTTATTTTCGAGTGATAGTTTCTAGTTCAGTGGAAAGAGAAAAATAATCTTCCCATTACCTATCATGGTGAATAATTTGCATGTTGATTAGGTCAATTTCCAATTTCTATGGTGACTCACATGGGAATTTTGGGAAGAAAGAACGATTTTTTGGCTTCATGATGCAGTGTTGAAGCCTTAGATGCATTGTAGTATATGAAAGATTATAATATTTTTAAAACACTTAGAAAATACATATCATGAACTAAAAAGAAGACAATATATTATTCATATAAATAGCTTAATTAAAAATTACAATAACAATGATTAAGTTTATAGACTACTCAAACCTATCAAAAAAGAAATGAAACTAGAAAACTAGTAGTACAGTTTTTGCACTTCATAGACAATAGTTTCTAAAGATAAAGACCACCACATAGACAATAGTTTCTAAATATCTAATGTTCACCTTAGAAGTTTTCAAGTTGTTATTTTATTAACAAAACTAAAACACATTCTTAGTAGTTTCTTCATAGCCTTGATCTCCAACATAACAATCTCCAGGGTATCATTCTAATCCTGAGCATATCATTCTAATAGAATATCTTTCTAATATTGAACTTATCTTCAATCTCCCCCTAAATGATCAATTGAGGTGAGTCCCAACTGATTTCTAAAGGCTATAAAACTAGACATAGGAAGAGCTTTGGTGAATATATCAGCTACTTGCTCATATGAAGGATAGAACTGTAAGTCCACTCTCCCATCTTGAACCAAGTCACAAATGTAATGATGTTGGATCTCTATGTGATTCATTTTAGCATAAAAAACATGATTCTTTATCATGAAAATAATACTATTGTTATCACAATGGATGGTGGTTGGATATTGGTAAACCAAATGTAGATCTTCTAATATCTGTCTGATCAAAACTACTTGAGAATTTTCTAAGGTGGCTACAATGTATTTTTCTTCTATTGAAGAAAGAGCCACAATTTCCTATTTCTTGCTACTCCAATAGAGAACTCTATAACCAAGAGAGAAAACATATTCAAATATAGATTTTCTATCATCCATTGAACCAACCCAAATCCGTGTAACCAAATAACTCAAACTTTTTAGTGGGAGAATAATGAATGCCAAAATTTTGTATACCACTCTAATACCTCATGATTATTTTAGTAACTTTCCAATGAGACTCATGTGGATCTTGCATGAAATGAGAGATGAGACTCGTGACATACATATTAACGTTCTTTGCATGCCACCATTCTAAACTTCTTCAACAAATCAACTACTTACTTAGTTTGGGAGATATGTATACCTTTTGATGTTTGTTGTATCTTGTTAGAAATTAGGATCTTAGAATACTAATCATTATAAACAAGATATAAAATAAATGAAATGAGAATCATGCATGCATAAATATAAACATTACACAAGATATACATGGGGAAAACCCTTTCAGGTAAAAAACCCCATAAAGCATCATTTAATTAAAACACTTACAAATATAGTCTATAATAAAATAGACATGAACCTGGGGACACTCCTCCAATACTTCCACATGGCCAATAATACCTCATATGCATAGTGATACAACTCACCATAAAGCTCCAAATTCATACACATCTCAAATGAGAGAGAACCTCCTTAAATATAGGAGGAAGGGTGACTTCACTAGTCACACCTTTTCAATAACCCCCACTCATAAATAATTAATAATCTAATAGTTATTAGATTATAATTATTTTAAATGGGATATGCTTATAAAGCATATAATATATAAGTTTTTATAACCTTATAATAGAACATTATATATAAATGTTATAAGGATGTGATCCCTAATAACATTATGTTCTAACACTCCCCCTTAATGTTAATACGGGATCACATGTTAATTTCCATAGAAGAAAAAATGAAGCACCCCAGTAACGTAGGTCTTCTTTGATAGTGATAAACAGGGACACAAATATATGCCAACATGAAGATCATGCATTCCGGACTACATGAAAGTCATCTTGTCATAATTTATAATCCCAGTGTTTTAAAAAATGATGATGTGAGGTCTTGAAAAATTATATTGGAGCCGTGGTCCCCTCAAATTAACCTCTTCCAAGGTTCATTACATAGTGCCAGTAGGTCTTAATACAATGCTTTTACAAGTGGAAGTTTTACAAGGAGAAGAATTTACAATATGCCCGTAGGACTTAAAAAAAATCTACCCGTAGGTCTTACGATACTGTGCTAGTAGGACTTAAAAAATAAAGGATTTAGCCACTAGGTGGTGTCATTGACATGCACACTCCCCCTCAATGGCATCACCTAAGGCCAAGCATTATTTGAATTTGGAGCATATAATGCCTAAAGGTCTTATGCCTATTAGGTCTTAAATCTAGGATTTAGCCACTAGGTGGTGTCATGTACACTCCCCCTTAATGGCATCACCTCAAAGCCAATCACTGCATAGAGGATTTCAAAGTGATGGCTAAAAATATAATATATAGTATGTGCTCATGATCTTCAAAGTGTCTTTATTATAAAATGCTTTCACTTGAGTGAGGTGCCCATGATCTTCAAGGTGCCTTTATTATATAATGCTTTCACTTGAGTGAGGTGCCCATGATCTTCAAGGTGCCTTTATTATAGAATGCTTTCACTTGAGTGAGGTGCCCATGATCTTCAATGTTTATTTTGATCTTTAGAAATGATATTCTCTAGAAAGAGTAAAGTAACTTCAAGTAATATAGTACTTTCATATGTATCCAAATGAAATTCTTCAATAAATCTTCAAGGCCATATTGATTCTTCAAGAGCCACATTCATATTTTGTCCATTTGATTCAAAGACACATAGAAGATAGTCTTCTTATTAAAGTATTGCACCATCCATGTAATAGAACTTGCACCATATGTTTTGAAGGCATAACCTCGTCATAGAAGAAACAATATAGTTAGTAACATAGTAATAAACTTCATTTTTGGTGCAAAGAAAGAACATAATATTATTTTTTTTGTCATTTGCCAAAGATCATATAATATTCCTCATAAATTTAGAATATAATCCAATGCAAGGAGATCAACATATATTTTCATGAGAATAAGCATGAATAATTAGTTTTCTTGTTTAAAATACAAAATAGACATGCTACTACATATAGTAATGATCCATAGAAAATTTTAGGCAACGGGTGAGCTATCCTTTCTAGGTTTTCTCCCCAGACAGTTTATAAGGGCAATAGCCACCCATTATAAATAGATGCTTTACACGTAATAAATGTAGAGGATACTCGAAAGATAATTAAAAAAATGTTAGCTGAAGTAACACTCAAGAAAGAAAATAAAATAATGTATTAGAAAAAAGATTCTTTGAAAGGTTTATGTAATTCTCTTTGTGTATGGATGTGCAAAAGTTTGAAACTTTTTTCCTTACTTTTTATATTCACCTTTTCATCCTTATATCTTAGTGAAAAAAAAAAAATTAATTTGTCAAATTTAATATAACAAGTGTTTTGAGTTCTTGAGAGAAATAGTTACCTCCTTAGATGGTTGTGTAGACCACCTATGTTCTTTAGGGTCCAATTTGTTTCAAAAGATTATGTCAACTTTGGTACATATAAATTATCAACATCTTGTTATAAGTATGAGGACAAAAAAAAAATTACTATTTTAACATACATTCTCAATAAATGTATTTAAACCTTGTTACTATGAGTCACTTAGTTTTTTACCAATTTATATATAAACCTCTTTGCATTGGTTCATTAATAATTAAGAATTACTCAAATGTGTCACCAAGTGTCTCTTTTCTTTTATGAATTATGATTTAACTTAGAGGGTTTTGTTAATACAAAATTTTATGATCTATTTACTCAAGGATCATATAATGCTTAATGACATATATAATTGTATATAATGTGGTCAGGATAAAAGATTCGCCCCATAACATTTATGAAAAAATATATTTGTTCTCAAAAAACATGATCCACTTTATATAAATACCAAAAAAATAGAAGAAATCTCAAAAAAAGATTCTACTCTATATTCCCTCTTCCATATTCAATTGTGAAATAAGAATATGAATGCAATTTTTTTTTCTATAAGAAGAATATTGTGCAAACATAGGCTTTAGTAATAGCACAGACAAAGAAGATGTTGATATGCCAATGTTTAATTGGTTAGACTTTCTAAGCCTTATTCCCATACAAAATAGACCTCAATTATTCCCAACTTTGGTATAATATTTAACATTCTGACAAGAAACAAAAAGTACGTGAGCACCAGAAGATAGCTAAGGGAGACCTACAACTTTGAGCTAAGTAGGTACACGACCTTCATCGACAACTCTCCACATCCCACAATGCTCCTAGGCTGATGTCCCCAGCCACTCCAGGGATGTCCTCTCAGCCCCCTACTTCTCAATAGATATTGTATTTGAGCAGCCTCATTTTCTTTCCATTGTCTAGAAGACGACTTCTTTTTTGTGGGAGCTAATGTTGGCAGCATTTTTGCCAAGTAGACAAATAATATTTTGATTAGGAATAATCGGCAATGTAACGAATAATTGTCCTCGAGTAGTTGGTAGTTGCCAATAGTTAGCACTCTTAACCAACCACCGAGCAGCATATATTGTTGGATTGTATAAGGACGGGGTGATATATGTTGTTGTACACACATTATATGTTAGAAATAAAGATATATTATTTTGCCATATGTTGATGCTACTTCCAATTTACTGTATAAATTATGTTTACTTTTGCATTCCCCTTTACTCCGTATAGTTAAAGAAAACTTCCGTAGGGAGTAAACAATAGAATACCAATCTATTGTCCAAGACAATAATGGTAATAACTTGTTTGCAGTCGAATACAGTTTCCAGATCCGATATTAATCCCCTATTCTGAATCGATGATCTACATATATATCTCCTTATCGATTGGAAGGACATGTCCCTTCTCACGGTTATCCCTTTTGGAAGGTGGCAACCCTTTGCCTCAAATTAACAATAATTAGAGTGACCGCACCTTATCCTTAACATAATTACCTTTTGGATTATACTTTGTTAATTCCATAAGTCCTTGTCTAGTATAGTCAAATCATTAACGATAATTGTTATCAACGCTTTAAGTATAGTCATTTCTTTGTGTTTGTGTCATTGCTTAGCAACATTTGATTAATATAATCCATGAACACAATTATCGAGATTGCTTCTTCTTATTCTGGTTTGTTCTTAGTTAATTAATGCATGATCATGCCCAGGTCTTATAATCTTTGGCCTAGCATGTTACTTAAGAAAATCGTGCAGTCTCATAAATGAGACGATTTTCTGATCAATGGTGTCCCTTGATTCATCTATTTTTGTTTTCTCACTAGGTAAGGAGTTGTTGATAGTGATGGGGTGGATAAGAGCAATTCCTTGCATTCAACGAAGGGAACGAGTATGCAGCCAAATCCCCTCAAGTCCAAATTATAATTCAAAAGAAAAATATAACGATATGTAGCTCTTGAATCGGTTGTTCAATGTTTATACCTTTTGGTGATGAAATGGGGTGTCTTTTACAATGTTAGAGCATACTATTCTATAAGTGATGTTCATAAGTAATAGGAGGAGTATGTAACATTTACTTTGCATGCAATCTATTTGAGCATTAAATTTAGGAAATAGAATTGTATAATATGTATGGTTTAATAATAAAATATAATATCAAAAATATATGTTTTCTTTAAATAATATCAAGATTTTATCATAAATTTTCAAATGTAAAAGATTGCATATATTTTTTTAAATATTAGTAGGATAAATAAATATATTTTCCAATCTTTCAAAAAAAAAAATGATGAGGAAGATAAGAATTTTAAATATTTTAGAATTTATAACTATTTGTCTATTCTTCTTAAAGGAAAAACTTTCTTTGAAAGAAATTTTTAAATATTTACCTCTTGACGTTCAAGCTCGACTGTTAGCCCCATTTTTTTGGAAAAAGTGTCCTTATAATCATGCTACTCAACTAATGTAATATATGATGCATCTCTTCAAATATAAAATAGAAATAAAACATTGTCACTTATTCATATTTTTTTTATCAAGTTCATGCATTTTTTAATATAACCTGTAAAAATGATTAGTATAGCCTAACTTGCTCTGATACCATGTTAGAAATTAGGATCTTAGGATAATAATCATTATAAACAAGATATAAAATAAATGAAATGAGAATCATACATGCATAAATATACACATTACACAAGATATACATGGGGAAAACCCTTTCGGGTAAAAAACCCCATAAAGCATCATTTAATTAAAACACTTACAAATATAGTCTATAATAAAATAGACATGAACCTGGGGACACTCCTCCAATACTTCCACATGGCCAATAATACCTCATATGCATAGTGATGCAACTCACCATAAAGCTCCAAATTCATACACATCTCAAATGAGAGAGAACCTCCTTAAATATAGGAGGAAGGGTGACTTCACTAGTCACACCTTTTCAATAACTCCCACTCATAAATAATTAATAATCTAATAGTTATTAGATTATAATTATTTTAAATGGGATATGTTTATAAAGCATATAATATATAAGGTTTTATAACCTTATAATAGAACATTATATATAAATGTTATAAGGATGTGATCCCTAATAACATTATGTTCTAACATATCTCCACACCAATAAAATAGTGCATGAGCCCTAGATTTGACCTATATGCAAACCCCCTATTCCCACCACATTTCCCTTTTCTTCTATGTGTAGGAAGAAAGCAAGTAGTTGTAACTTTGGAATTAAGCTTTATTTGTAGAGACAGAGAAACCCTTTTTGATGCGCGAAAAGTTTGGAGGACCAATAGGGTGGGCGACCTGGTCTGAACACATGGTCCCTGCTACTTTTGGCCAATTTTGCAAAGCGGCTCCAAATCATCTCAAACTTCTCAAATTCAGGTCCAATTTTGCAAAGCGGCTCCAAATCATCTCAAACTTCTCAAATTCAGGTCCAATTTTGCAAAGCGGCTCCAAATCATCTCAAACTTCTCAAATTCAGGTGCAGGATGAAATCCTAAATCTGTATCTCACTGTTTTCTCATATTTGTTTTCATTTCCAACATGTAGTCTTAATTCCAATAGTCAACTTACAAAAGAGGGTCAAACATATTCCATTCCAATCAATCTACTTAGTATTTAGTCCTAATCTGATTAGTGATTGAATCTAATGGATTTACCCCCTCTTTTGAATGTAAAGGCATCTCCCCCAAGCCAAAATAGGTGATTTGGTGATTTCTTCTTCTATCTTGCAAATTGCCAAGTCATCTAAATTTTTCCCTTTACATTCATATTTATTTATGTTAATATTTAGTTATTGTTTTGTATTTTAGAGCCCTTTACCATTGTACTTCTTTGTTAAAACTAAGTTTACTTTTTGAACCCCATGGACAATATATTGACTATTCAATTATGAGCACAAAAAGGATGAAATGTATACCAAAAAGACAAGCTTCCAAATAGAAAATTAAAAACTAGAATAGGCCTTGCAAAGATATATTCCCTTTAAAAAGTAGTATTACTTAGTATATTGTTTCCAATGAGAAAAATTATCTTTTCCATGTTTGTTCTATATGGTGTCATCAAATGCTTCCATGATACCTTTTTGTAGGTGATTTGCTAGTAGGGTGGTTGTGAGGTAAGTTGCTGAAAGAGTAGCTATTATTAAATAAAGAAAGAGAGAAAAAAGAAAGAAAGGCTTACCTTCAAGAAGGAAAGGTAGTGGTTCATCTCTTTGATTCAAACATTTTCTTTTTGGATCAAAGGTAAATATGAAACTGAGTAAGATAAGGAATGTTGAAGCTAGAGTGTTAATAGTTTTTGTAGGCCTACAAAGTGTAATAAATGGTTCTTTTGTTACTCTCTCATACTTTTTCTTCCTAGAGACATATATATTTTTAGTGAGGTTCCAATCTGAAACCTACCAAAATATAATGAGAGTAAAAACCTAACATATGATTTCATGAAACTTGAAATCTTTGATTTTTTAAAATAGAGAAATGTGCTCTTGTAAACAGGAAAAGATTGGTTAAATAGACATTTAAATTTGGAATTGATATGTAGATGCAAATTAGAACAACAGAAAATCCTTTGGTCAACCTCTAACTTTGCTGTAATTTGCACATTTAAAACTAGCAATTAATAAAATTTGATTTTGTTTATCTGAACTGTAATGTGTACCTTTCAAACGGATCAACATATCAAATGATACAACTCTAGGAATTCAAACAAATCAATACAAAATTTTTATTGAAATCACTATGACATTTGCAGACAGTGTATAGAGTCACAATTAAATCTTAGTTATCTTTTTTTGGTTACTAGGCCTTCCATAACTTCTACTGTTGTATTTGCAATCCATCACAATTTTGCCGAAGAAGACATCCATCCAAATCCAGTGCAATTTCACTGCTGGAAGACATAGCACAACCACCTTTAATCAATTTTGGGACACAATTTTTTTTTGCCAAATTAATCGTAATTTTCAATGAATATTTTTACAGATTAATTGCGATCAAAATTCCATATCACTTACTTTTAACAAAATCACCTACTTTGATACCAAATAATAATTTTGCACAGGCCAAAATAATAACAAACTGAAATAAAAAATATTTTCTGCAGAACCATATTCTACACATTAGAAAACCATTAAGACCATTCCAATACTAAGCATTAAGCCACCTAAAAAAAAAAAAAGAAGAGCAGCGTCTAAACAGATCTAAAATTCAAAGCTTTTATGACATGAAAAAATAATGAATTCGCAAACTCAAATAAGAAAAATGCCAAAGAAAAAGAATAGACCATAAAATAGAGTTGTTTGCTTCACACGCATTACAGCATGCTAAAGAGTTTCTTTGAAAAATAAGCTAAGCTAAAAAAACTACGAAACAATTTAGAAACTGCAGAATGACAGTGTATACCATGCAGCACGATAGATGTAATGCATCAGTTACCAACAGTACCTGTGATCATGAATTTAAAGGTTGATACGAATCCCTTATGTAACTAAAGATTTGACTAAGACTAAGATGGAACCTAATCAAGGATTATGAGAGATAATATTCATAATATTTGATTGATATACGTATATTACCTTTAAAGGTATTCACACGTTGCATAGATGAAAAATAGTGAATTTATGATGAGGAATAGTCAGTCAGTTTACATGCAAACTTCATTTATTTTTATCAATAAAAGTGTAAGGGGTCACACCCAATTACAGACCTCAACAATGTGAGACAAAAGAAGTAACAAATTCTGCAATACATAAAACAGCAAAAAAGCCACAGCACCCGTCATTATCCAAAACGTCCAACCCCTCATTGACCCCGCAACCTAGACCTAGCACAACTAAAAGAGGCACCGGAGCAGTCACTGTGAAAGGAGGAAGAGAATTTTATTCTCCTCTATAATCTGCTACACCACAGCCAGCGTCTCAACGTCCATTAGAGAAAGACTGCCATCAGTCTCCTGCCTGAACTTTTTCTCCAAAAAGATAGCTCTCCAACAACTACAGGCTAAAAGTTGTCATCAAAAACTTCCCTAGACTCATTCAACAACCACTTTTCATCTTCCACATCAATTGCAAAATTTGCCAACTTGTCTGCATCTAAATTACCTTCTCTGTAGATATGAGAGACCATTATGTCCTCAAACCTATCTAGACTCTTCCAAACCTCCTATAAGAATTTAGAGAGCTTCCAATTTTGAGCACTCTTAGTCCTAATTGCATTGATCATGACAACAACAAATCTCCTTTAAGTGCACCTTCGACAATTTCAAATGCTTACACAACTCAACACAAGAAGAGCAGCTTGCAGCTTGAAAATCGCTTCATTGTTGGTTCCTTTACCAATTTTTTTTGCATCCATTGCAGTAATACACCCTTTCTCATCTCGAACTAAAAATCCAGGATCCGGATTATCCAGGCAGCACCATCAAAGTTACCCACCTAGTGTCTGCCTGACTTGGGGCATTCCATGAACCAGGTTAACCCCATTTGTACATGGAGGATGACTAAACCAGGCCAAGCAACTTTCAGTTTGTCATCCCAGAAAGAAAAAACCTTCTTTCCTGGTTTTTATAATCTTACACTATTATTAATTATTTCCACAACTGTTGCTGTAATCTTATTCATTGGAAGCATAGCACTCATCTCCTTACCTTGAAAAATCTATATATTGCATTCCTTCAAAAATTCCCAGCAAACAATGCATCTTTTTATACAAAAAGGGCACTCATTAAAAGTTATAATAGATTTTGGAATGATAGATTATGATGCATATGGTTTTCTGTTTGCCTGGAAACCCTCTTTCTCAGAAGTGTTGAGAATGGTTTCAGAAGCATTCATTAAGTTTTTTTGATCCTTCATCAATCAGCTATGTTAATACTGTAATTATGCATAATTTATATAAAACTGAACTCTGCCTTTACTGATAAAAAAAAGAAAGTTATAATAGATGTGATGGTAACCACATTTTTGTAGATGCCTAAAACTTACAAAAATAGGACCAACAGATGTTCCAAGATCTATAAATCTTGCTGCAGTGCCAAAATATTTAGTTGCATAAATGAAGAACAAGTTACGGAAGATAGAACAACAGAAATTTATGCTGCAAATACTCAGCTTGGAGAAAAAAATAAGCTACAGAAAATGTGTCAGAAGTTACAGAGACAGAAAATAAAATATTGCAGGGAATAGTCTACTGCTACAGGAACACACTCAAAAACTATAGAACTAACACAAATCATGCTGTAATAGTTTATATCATATAATAACCACTCATTAAATACCCAAATTCTCATACAGAACTCCCTTGTCAAGCAGCACAACTCATAACTAAAGTCCAAGAGAGAAGTCACTTAGAAGAGCAATGTTTTATTATTTGATCAAAATACAATCTTTTGCTGTCATTTCTACAATATATACATATCTTTTAAAAATGCTGGCCTAATTCTGAAATCCCCCTTTTTTTTAATTTTTTGTCTTCTTGACTTCACATGCTCTGTTTTTCTCTGTCCTATTCTTTGTCTACTAGTTTGTGCCCTACTGCTTTTCCCTGCTCTATCCTCTTCCTTTTTTTTCTTTATATTCTCTACTTCTTTTTTATTCTATTCTCTAATTTTTTCTTTTTTCAAAATCCCTCCAAAAATCTATAAACTTCTGCTAAATCTCACCTAAAATGGTTGCAGCCAATAGAAAAATGCCATAAATGCTCAACAACTTGTTTTTATTCAAAAATCCCTCTCAGCCTTATTCATCATCATTCTGCCTTTTAACATAAATAAGCCTATATGTGACTGTGGCTGCCCCTAAACAGTCAAAATTTCAAACATGTCAAATTTAAAACAACCAACAGAAAAAAGGATCCATGTATGATGCCCCTGCATCAAGATGTCGAGGAAGAGGAGCAGACCATTACAGTTTACTTGAGACTAATTTCCAACACAACTCAGTCAACTCACAATTCAAGAGTAAATGATCAACTATTTCTTCTCCCTTCTTGTAAAGTAGCAATGGAAGGGGTCAACATATTCCAACCTTTTCTAAATAAATAAAGTACTGAAGTTATATATTTTGTCAATTTTTTATTTGAACCCTTGCATATGCTTTTCATCTATTCAATTCTGTAAAACAATTTTGTTAAAATGAATGACTAGAAATAAATTGAACATAAAATAGCTATCATTGAACGTTAATTTTTAATTGGAGTTAATATTTCAAATTAACAACCCTGGATAGGATCCTTGTCTTGAGGTTGCACTTCATATATCATAGTAAAAACAGTTTCATATATATTTTTGTTTAATTCAAATAAGATAAAATATTAAATGCATATAAGATATATTATAAGATGAAAAATACTGTTGTTGCAGATTTTAAAATTGTATTCATCCAAAGACAATAAAATTTATTTTACAAATTTGAATTAAAACAAATTCTAACAAAGATAAAAACCTTGCTATAAAAATATTTCAAATTCAATTGAAAATATGAAATTATTAAATTTTTTAAATTTATAAATCTAATAGAAAATAAACAGTTCTAAATGATTTCTCTTTACTTTTTTACATAAAATTCTATTTTAATATGCAAAAAAAACATATAGTAAATCATAAATCTAACATATATTCTATATAGATCAAATTATTAAGAAACAAATCCCCAAAACCTAGTCTAATTAGATAAATAGAAACAATCCACAACTGATAGAATGTAAAATTTCTCATGATCTCTTGAATAGAATATATACCTTCATACCTACAGATTGTATTATACCTATTTAGTCTCCTATTTAGTCTCATAAACTGAATAAACCTGATCCGTCTCTAGCACCTCTAATGTCTATGGTCTAACTAGATATATAGAAACAATCCACAACTGATGGAATGTAAGATTTCTATTGATCTCTTAAATAGAATCTATACCTTCATACCTAGCTTAACTTGAAAGTCACAAATTGCGTGATACCTATTAAGTCTCATTAACTGAGGAAGCCATAGACAAACAACTTTATGCTACCATGCACACCTATGAAGCAGAGAAAATTACCTACCCCTATAATGCTGCACTCAAAAATAGGAAGCTCTTCAGTTGTTTCGGTGAATACACCACCTTTATAAATTGATGGCAAATATGAGGCAAATATGAGGAGGCATTCTTGTCATCTCCTTCCAACTCCATAGTGACCTATCCTCCTTTTCCCATTCCAATTCCCATACAACCACCTCATAGTTCACTACTTTGTCATCTGAGTCCACTTCCAGATATGTTACTACAAGCAAGAACGATGACCCACATACAACCACTTGAGTGTTCCATTAGTTTATCCTATCCCCCAGAATTGATAGATTCGCCTCTGGAAAGGTCACTAGTTGCGGTCGCTTATCTTCCATGTTCCAAACCACAAATTCCAAATCATATGAAGTACAGATCAGAAAACCCTTGGGACACAAAATAGAAAGAATATCAAAATCCTCTTTGGGCAAAGGCAACTCAACTTCAATCTGCCATTTCTTTTCAAAGCAATGATAAATTTGTATGCAACTGGCGTTTTCTTTTTTCGACAGACCCACAATTTTGTAGGACTCTCCGTTCTCCATTATTGCCCCTACATTGATGTTCTTTGCTATGACAACGGGAAGATATCTGTATGTGCTTGTAAGTGGATTACAGATCATATGTTTTCTCCGAGGCTCTGTGATCTCGAATAGCAGAAGGCCTGCACCTGAAATATAAAAGAGTGAACGGCCTAGTTGTGAGAGACTTTTAGTTATTCGGCTTGGCAAGAAACGAAGGGAAATAGTCTTCCACGATTGCCTGAGTAAACAGTAGGCTATGGCATGCGTTTATTGCAGAAGAGAATCCATGCATTGCTCTCTGGAATTAAAGACAAAAATCTATTAGAGGATAAGAGCGTATTCCACTCTTTGCACACAATGCGAAATCGAGAACTGAACTCGACCGGTAGGCTAGAAAACATCATCTCAATCATATGATCAGGGCATTCAGACCAAATTGATTCTTGATCATTTCTCTTATTGCGTACAATATACTTTCTCTTCTTCATTGTAGGCAACAATATTTCAGAGCTTCCTAGATCTTCGTCTGCATTTTCAACAACACCCACATATTCGGCATCCATTATTATTTCTTTAGAGTATATGCGATCCTTGTGTTGGTGTATTATTTAGAATCCCATGGATTTATCATGCACAAATATATCTCCTTTGTTTGCCTATCTTGCCCTAAATATTTATATTTATTGTCGTTTACTTAAGGGGACAAGACTCTCTATTTCAGAATTTTGTAGTAGGATTATATTGGTAGAGTAAATTTATTATTAATTTATTGTTAATTGTAAATTTATTATATTGGTAGTTGTAAATTTATTGTTAATGTTGATTATGGATATTATTATTAAATGAAATTTATTTTTAAGATTTTAAAAGCAACCAATCTTGTGATGTCACATTTATGTATCATAAAAACATGAATTAAAGCACAACTACTCGTCTATCTTCTCCTATGAGTCCTCTAAGACACCTCAATAGATATCCTAATTATAATTAGTGGTTGTGCCAATTTAACCTTTTTTAAATATATTTTTTTTTAGATTTTAAAAGCAACATATATTATAATGCCACATTCATGCATCATAAAAACATGAATTAAAGCACAATTACCCATCTATGTTTTTCTAGGAGCCTTCTAAGACACCTCAATAGATATCCTAATTGTAGGTAGGGTTTGTTCCAATTTAATCTCTTTTAAATATTGGGAGTGATTTTAAAGAGTCATATACCAGTTTAATATGAATTCATCTTTTACAGTATTATATTGGTAGTTGTGATTTTATTGTTAGTGCCGATGAGGATATTTATTATCAAATAAATTTTACTTTTTTAGATATTAAAAGCAACAAATATTGTCATGCCACATCCATGTATCATAAAAACAATGCACAACTATCAATCCTATCCATTTGTCAATAGAAACCTTAATTATAAGTAGAAGATTCGCTAGTTTAACCTCAGTGATTTAAAAAAATCATCAATGACTTTTTTATATAATATTATATTGGTAGTTGTGAATTTATTTCTAGTATTAATCACATATATTGATTATTAAATGAAATTTCCTTTTTTAGATTTGAAAGAAACAATTCTTGTCATGCCACATTCATGTATCATAAAAACATAAATGAATTAAAGAACAACTAATGATCTATCCTTTTGTAGGGTTGTTTTCAAAATTTATTGTTATTATTGATCATGAATATTTACTATTAAATAATTTATTTATTTTTATATTTTAAAAGCAACAAATGTTGTCATGCCACATTCATGTATCATAAAAACGTGATTAATGCACAACTATGGATCTATCTTTTTATAGGGTTCTTTTAGACACCTCAATAGATACCTAATTATAAGTAGGGTCTTTAGTTATGAATTTATTGTCACTGTTGATGACAATATATTTATTCTTAAATAAATTTTATTTTTAAACTTTATAAACAACAAACCACATGATGCCACATCCACATATAATGAAAATGTGAATTAATGCACAACTACTAATCTATCATTTTCTAGGAGTCCTTTGAAACCCCTCAACATGAACCATAATTATAGTAGGGGCTTTCCTAATTTAACCTCTATTTAAACATTTTCATCATGAATATAATCCCAAAATGACCTTTCATGTACAAGTTCATTAGCTATCCACCTTTGATTAAATTATAAACAAGGGGGTCATCATTGAGAAACTAAATGAGGGATTTTTCAATGATGACCCTTCCCTTGTATATAACTATTACATAATTATCTAAGCTAAAATGTATGAGTTACAAAAAGTATTCAAAATATTATTTATAGAGTATCTACCCAAATGGATTAGATAAAAGTATTGTTCTACTGTTATAGACTAGTTGGTCAAATGGAAATAAAAATACCTTAGTTTATATACATACAAACATAATGCGATCAATTGAAGTTTAAAATTAATTAGCATTCATATACTAATATAAAAAGAATAGACAAAAGCGTATTTAATTATTATATAAAAATTTTTGGATATGAAACCCAATAGTCTTATGTTTTTCGTACCAATTTCTTTTGGTCCTTTACATTCTAGATATTGTTAATATAATCTTATAATAGATATGTTATTTTTATCTATGATGTATTTGAAAAATAGTGAATGAATAACATATTGTCTTTCTTTAGAGTGGATGTAGTCTTTTATGGTGAACCACTATAAATTTGTGTTTGTGTCTTATTTATGATTCTCTCATTTTGTTCTTTAGTTGACTTTATCTGTCCTTGATTATTTTAACAAGTGGTATCAGAGCTTGGTTAGAGCCTAGAGCTGAGTGCTTTTATGTAGTAAAGAGTCATGCTAAAGAGAGAGTTGTTCATCCTACTTCAAATTCACCTTTGTGTGGGATTTTGTCTTCTTGAAATAGCTTGTTGGATCAATTAGATGATGAAGTTGATTCTATTATTGAAGAAATCCTTATCACTTTAAAAATTGAGTTAGACTCATAGAGAGTGATGGTGTACAAGCGGAAGATGAAACAATGTGCCATCTACATTTGTAGGATGAAAAAAGTGAGAATACTACTATTCGATGAGATTGGTGTAGTGAAAAGGAAGATTCACTGCTACAAAATGAAGAGAATGTGGATAAGGAAGATTCAATTGAAGATGGGGATGTTGGATTTGTTTCTTTCTCAACTCTTGATGTAGTTATGGCATGTATAAATGATTTGTACAACCATGAACTCGTGACACTGAAGAGTGATATAGGCATAGTATTTGCAGTAGCCAATGTGAAAGAAATTAGCATCAAGGGCATAATGGAGGTTGAAAATTGTGAGAAGAAGCCCAAATTAGTGGACAGGAAGGTGAAGAGTCACAAGGAGTGGGAGGCTGATGATATGAGCCTCTATAGTGGAAGCCAGTTTTTGGCCCCTTCACAACAAGGGCAACATGTTTTTCATTAGAGGTCATGAGAATAAGAATTTGACAGAGTCATAAGCAACAAAACCTAATATTTTATGCCTAAAAAATTGAGCAAGGTAATATTGCTAAAGTGAAAGAAATCAAATTGGTAGTACCATCTCGAGTACAGTAAGGAGGTAGCACACACTTGGAATGAACTACAGGAAGAAATGATAGGAGATAATACAGTGGTTAGTGCCAATAGACAATGTAAGGCCATTTATAGTTCTCCAGAAGCATGGCTAAGTGAACAAGTTGAATCGGGCTGAGGAGGTATCTAAGTGGAAACAAAAATGGAAATGAACAAAATGAGAGGTGGTTTTCAAAACAAACATTTCACCCAAGATGGAGATCCCCATGCTCCTGAGGTATCCACTACAACCATGGAAATTGTAGAGCCACAGATGGATCCAAAGGCTAGAGAAGTAAAGAGAGATGAGACGAAGGCAGAACTAAATCTTACCAAGGAAAGGGAATAATTTAAGTTGGCAATTGAGGAAACCGTAATTATAGATAAAATATTAATAACTATGAAGGTTGTTGTAGCTATCTTGCATACCACCTTGGGTGGAAATATCCTTGTCTTAGTGGGTATTAAGTGTGATTATGATAGTATAGAGAGTATACTATGAACTAAAGGAAGGAACCTAACTAATGTGATAGTAGCTACAAGGGATAAGATTGTGCAGGTGATCATAGATGAAAGATGAAGAAAATTAAATAAACACAAATATAGAAAGACATTTCTCAAAAGTAAATTTTCTATTAGTTTAAATGAACTATAAAACTTCTTTATCACATGATCAAGGATCAATTATCAAATGATTAGAGATGAATATTTTATTAGAATCTACCTCTTTTTATAGAGATCTTAGACAAATTAATGGACAACTAAAAATAGAAGAACACATGCATAACTACGGTTAACAATTTCATTCTATTTTTAGAGATCTTATTTTTAGCTCCTCAAATGAGAGTTTCACCTTATTATATTTTTAGAAATCCTATTTTTATATCATGCAAAAAACTACAGAAGATTTCATGCGAGGTGGAGAAATTAGCATGACAATAATCTGCCCCTTAATTTCAACCACGAATTGGATTGCTTCAACACAAAAAAATGATATCTTCTTTTGACTTCAATGAGATTTTCTCCTAACACGATGCATCATGAGGTAAACTAATTTTTTATGGAAAATTCTTTTCTTTCAGCTCCTTCAAGCTTCTTCAAGCCTTTTTTAAGACTTAGCTTCTTCAATCCTTCTATAAGACTCGAACTTGAATTCATGCAAATCAACTGGTTAAGTTTTGTGATCTTCCTACAACATCGAACATGGCAACGAAGCTTCGTCTTAAAAAATGACGATCCCATCAACCTCCTTTCTAACTAGTCAAATCCCCTATCAATTTGAACATTTTTCATTTAACATGAGGTCATTACAAAACCCAATTCATGTTCTTGTTGGGTTGTGAATCCCTTTGACTTCAATCTCCTCCTATTAAGACAAAATTTACCTTTTCACCTTTAATTGATTTGTTGGATTTATTCTTCAACGCATATGGTTTCCTTCAAAATCTACACTTGGACTAGTTGCTACATAGACTTCCATTACATGAACCCTTAATAGGTGACAACCCTTCTCATGCGGGTACAATTTAGACACTTCCCTTATACAAAGAAAAGAATGTATTTTATGAATAATAGTTCTTCATCTCCTTCTCTAAAATTTGCTATTTTCCAATTGAAGAAAATAAATAGATTTCATACCAATTGAAGAAAATTAAATAAACACAAATATAGAGATTTTGGCAGTGTATTGTCATTAATGTCAACCGGTAAATAGGCTTGTCAAATAAGTTGTTGATTGGCATAACTGCAAAGTTGTTGTCATCTGGTAAATATGAACAGAGAGGTGATCAAGCCACTGGTATGGATGATTGGAGAAGATTCAAGTGTTGTGGTTTAGAATATATGTTCATAGAATTGGCATGAGTCTGTGATTGAAACCCCATCAAGTTTGGTGAACCGGAGAGCACGTTTATAATAGACTGATATGTACTTTGTGAAGACGAATGAATATCGGTCTAGTATGCAGGTAGGTGTTGTATCAATCAGTAAACATGTTCACTGATAAGAAAGCAAGGGACAAGTAGAACATAGAGTATGGCATTGGGTCATATGCAGTGAAAATGTATTGTGTCCTAACCGGCTGAATAGAGAAGAGCACAGCTTGAAGGTTGACTGGTTATTGTATAACCGGTAGGGTGAGATGAACCGATAGTATAAGGTGAATAATGATTGTGTGTTTGGTCGATGCCTGAGCCTAAACTAATAAAATGAACTAAGGTGGATGTCGATGAAGATGATACGCAGGATCCAAGCGGCTAATGTGAAGTGGTTGCTAAAGAGTGCGTCGGTGAGGTAGTTGTCAACTAAGTTTGCATTAAATGTTGACAGCGGAAATCACAGATGAGTTGCAGAGGATTGCGGCTCAAATTTGTTCAAAGGACAAAGATTTGATTCTTTTACATTATGATCAAAGAAGGATAGTTGATTGACTAGTTGATTTGGAGAAAGGTACTGCAAGATCATTTATTGTGATTGACAAAAAGTAGGGCCGGTCTTTGCTAAAAATAGTAAGCGTGTATTGGAAGAATAGATTTGGTGGTGCTAATTATTTTTGTTGCAAGTTGTGAATCTCATAGATGAGATCCAATTTGATTTGATACGGATTGGTTTGGTGAAGAAAATCCTAGGACGCAAGGTTTGATTTTCCATTTTGGTGGGAAATCTTGATTATAAATATTCTAATTGAAGATCTAAATTGGTGATGTTAGTGGCCAGAGAAGAGTGTTTGAGTGAATAGAGACTTGAGCTGACTGGGTGTGATCAAAAAGATTGAAGCAACTGAGTATTTCAACTAGAACCGGCAAGAGAGGTTTAACCGGTAAGAGGGGTTTGATCCGTAAGAAATAGAGTAACCGGAAAACTTTCATAGAGTTAACAGTCAAGTGAACCGACAATGTTTGAACCGGTAAGAAGGCATCAGAGAGTGAATGAGTGTAGAGTAAGGATCAGAGAAAGTTAGGAAAGGCAGAGGTTGATCGATAAGTGGTCAGAGAGAGTGAATAGATAATCGGTAGTAAAAGAAGTTGTAAGATAGAGAAGAGTTGAAACCAATAGAAGAGATTGATTGCAAGAGTTACAAATTTTCATTTATAACAAGGAGATTTCATTGTATCTAAAAAAAATTTCATTGTATTTCACTGAGTGGGTCCTCAATGTAGGGGTTGGTGCCCATAAAGTGCTAGGGGTTGGTGCTCCTTGGGTTGGTTTTCTAAACTATTGTACAAAAATTATTCCATTGTCAGGCTGGATTGGAGCAATAGACTCTAACAGCATTTCTCATCGAGGTTTTTTCCACATTGGGTTTACCTCATATATTCGGTGTTTTTTCATGCATTCTTTGTATGTGATTGAATATTAGTGTTTTCATTACTTTTTCGGTTGCACACATAGTTGAAAATTGTTTATAATCATTGACTCACCCCCTCTCAGTGATATCTTGTGTTATAAAATTGGTATCAAAGCCTTAGGTTCCCTATTTGTTAAAGCTTTCTCTATCTTGGGTGGATTCTGGTTTAAGAACACAATGGCAAGGAACGAATCATCCTCCTCCAAAGCCCCCATGTTTCATGGAACCAACTATGCCTTTTGGAGCAGAAGAATGGAAACCTATATGTCCTCCCTAGGTTTTTATGTTTGGATGTCTATTAAAAATGGGTATATTATCCCTAGTGTTCCTCCTATAGATCTGAATGCTAAGAAGGAGTATGAAAACAATGAAAAGGCTAAACATGTTATTCTCAGTGGGTTCTCTGATAATGAGTTTGTTAAGGTTATGCACTGCTCATCTACCAAGGAAACTTGGGATAAACTACAAAGATTATTTGAAGGAGATGTTAAGGTCAAGGAGGCCAAGATGCAAACACTAAGAGGTAATCTTGAAGGTTTGAAGATGAAAGATGAAGAAAATATTGCAGATTATCTTCAGAGAGTAGATGAAACTATGAACACCATCAGGGGACTTGGAGAGGATATATTTAATGAATTTATTGTCAAAAAGGTACTTAGATCACTCACACCTAAGTATGATACAAAGGTCTTCGATATAGAAGAATCCAAGGATCTAAAAAAAAATCATTGGATGAGTTTTTCGGTTCTCTAACTGCTTATGAGATGAGGACAACCGGTGAAGGAACTTCCAAGAAAGAGGCTTCTTTAAAATCCACCAAAAAGGGTAAGGAAGAAAGTACTCATAAATAATCTTGTGAAAACTTAGATACAATGGTGGCAAACTTTGTAAGGAAGCTCAAAAGAGGGTCCGGTAAGTACAAAGGAAAACTGCCTCTCAAATGTTTCAACTGTGGTAAAATTGGAAACTTTGCTTCAAAATGTCCCTATGGTGAAAATGGTGGAGAGGAGCTACAAAGCACCAGCAAACCCTTGGGAAAGAATAAAGAGAAGAAGGTCTACCACAAGAAAGAAGAAGCTACCAGAAGCAGAACAACATGTATACTTTTGAAGATGATGCCATAGATGAAGAAAGTGCCTCAAAAGATAACTGTTGTGAGGATGAAAGAGAAATTAATATTTTTATGGATCTAGATCAACTGGTTGATGAGGTTGATGAAGATGAAAATATTAAGCTGAGGTGGATCTAGAAGACAACCCGGTTTGGGTTGAGAAGGACAAGAATAAAGCAAAATCAAGTCTGATTATGCAGACTACCCTGCATGCAGAAAGAAGAAACTTGTTGATTGTAGACAGTAGATGTTCCAATCACATGACTGGAGACAAAAATAAATTTATTAATTTTGAAGATTAGAATGAAGGTTCAGTAAGATTTGGACACAACTCTTCCATCAAGATAAAAGGAAAAGGTAGTCTGAATATAGATGGAAAATTGAAGGCACATGATGTATATTATGTGGAATGTTTAAAGCATAACTTACTTAGTGTGAGTCTAATGTGTGATAAAGGGTACAAATTCACTTTTGACTCTACCAGCTACCAAATAAGAAAAGAGAGTACCAGACAGATTGTAGCTGAAGGAAAAAGGACATATGAAAATGTGTACAATCTGAAGGAATGCTTTGAGTCCCAATGCATGATGGGACAAGTGGATGAGAGATGGCTATGGAATAGGAGATTAGGCCATATAAATTTTTATAATATGGTTAAAGTAAGAAAAAAGGGCTATGTGCAACATATAACACCAATCATCAAACCGACAAGCACATTTTGTGATGAATGTGTAAAAGGAAAGCAGACTAAGGTGACCTTCAAGACTAAAGAACATAATACTTCAAGGCCACTTGAACTTGTGAATATTGATCTATGTGACAAACCTGAACAAGATCTCTAGCCAGTGAAAGATACTTCATGCTCCTGATTGATGATTTTTGAAGAATGAAATGGGTCACTTTCCTACATGAAAAATCTCAAGCATTTGAAAGATTCAATATTTTTCTGAAGATGGTTGAGAGGGAAAGTGGATGCAAGCTAAAATGTCTAAGATCTGACCACGATGGAGATTTCACATCAAATGAGTTTGAAGATTACTGTTCGATGAGCGCATCCAGTTTGACGAGTCCACCAACTCTAGTTCCACACCATAGAAATTTTTGGATATTGTCTTTCAAATATCCTTCGGTGCAAAAGCATCATTCTCATAATGGAAAAAAGGTGGCCCTTGCATGAACACACTAATTTCCTCCAAACGTGGCCCAATAGGTTTCTCTGTCCAACTCCAAAACCATTTAGTCCCTCCGGACATAAATTAGAGACCACATCACACACTCCAGACATTGTTTGTTTGTATTGCATATTCTCTATGTATTTATCACCCTTTAACAATTTCCTCTACTTTTCTCCAATTGCTCTCTTCTAGGCAGTTGATGAGCTTGTTTCCACGTCATTCAAGATAATGCAGACCTGCTTGGTTTCTTTTACGAAATTTACTTGCACCCCAAGTACAACCTATTAGGACCACATAAGACCAAATTAGGACATATTAATTAATTTATACATATGTAAAATTGTGAATTAATGGTTAATTAATTTTACTTAATTGTAAATTAGGTTGAATTAACTTGGAGTCTTAATTTGACTAAATTTTAAATTAATTATTGTATATGCAAATATAAGTAATTGTAAATTAGACATATATTGAAATTTAAAATTAAATTTATAGTTGTTTAAATTTCTTTTGAGCATAGATCTCTAGAAATTTGTCTTTATATCTAGAAAATTTTAACTCAAGTATGCATTTATGACGTTTAAATTTCTTTAAAATGTATATATCTAATTTCTTTAATTTACATGTTTTTAAATATGTTTAAAATGATTTAAATGTATGTATACATTTTTAATTATTGTTTAATGTGTAGTTACATACATGCACATGTGCAGATATATATATATATCTTGTTCTACATTATCCACTGAACATCATGTCTGACGAGCTTGGATCACATAACATGAGTACTTCTGAGCCTAGTGTTCATCCTCGTGGGATTGAGCAGACGTCACATAGGTCTACAATAGCTCCACAAGAGAGACAATAGCTCTACAATCAGACTGCTAAGGCACTCCAACGTGCCTTAGATCATTTAAATATCACTTTGGAAAACATGCATGATCACACAAATAAACAAAGGGGTGAGACTATTAAACATGAGCTAGTTCATATGATTGACCTTGTGGACAATTATAATCCATATGAAGAGGTCAACACAGAGGAATTATATAGATCCCTTTCACGCAGTGTACGTGGTACTGTGAAATGGGACACGGTGAATGATAGGGTTTCCATAGTTGATGTGAAAACCATGTTTCCTCATTATCAGGCCTTTGGTAGGATGAAAGGCTATATGCCTACCAGGTGCACGGATGCACTAGTAGCACCATTTATCTATCCTATATGGTTAGCCACTCATCATAGGTGGCCCCAAAAGGATGAGTTTCCCCTTTATTTCTGCAAACAATTATTTGCATAGTTTCATTTGTTGGAAGATGTTGATTACACCGATTTTCTGAAACATGTTGGGCAAGGGAAGGGAAGATTTTAAGATAATTTTAGATGACCAGGTGCACCCCCACCCATTAATAAATGGGCATTGATTGGTCCAAACCTAATGGTTCTTCCCAAGAGTGTGGACCTAGCACATGTTGCAGATAATATGCCAGATGACACTCGACAGTCCATATTTTATAGTAGTTCTACTATAGCCACACATGGGGATGAGATGACATTAGATCGGGTGGGTAGATATTTGTTGAGCTCTCATACTAGAATTCATGATGCATCAGTGAGTGATGATCCATATGTTCAAGTAGACATACCATCACCGATGGATGTTGCACGCATGCATGACATAGATCCTTTACAGTAGATGAGCACATGATTATCTAGTGATCTCTTGGATGCATATCAAGTCATTTATATGGATCATGGGATCCCACTATAGGATGTCCCTCATTTGTTAGGCATGCACTTGGTAGACTGGGTGCATCTAGCCATGGTTGTGAGCATACAGATTCTCAGTCTACTGCTACTACACATCCTACTGCCCCACCCCATCATACAATAGTTGGTCAAGATACACCTCCTCCTCCTATTTATACATCAATTGATCAACCCACAGTACCTGATACTGGATTTTCGGGGATGTTCACTACCATGCATATGGAGCCAGACAGTGAGGGGGATCATGTTGCACTGGGATCCTTGATTGTACACATGAACTACATAGACTAAATTAATTATGTATATATTGGATTGTATTTTTTTAACTATATAGGGTATCACATTGTATGGAGATTTGGATGCTGCCACTGACCCAGTTGTTCATCAGGAGACATAGGTATATATAGAGTTTAAATTATTATTATTTTGTTTTTAAGTTCTATTTAAATAGATATCTAGGTGTTGGTTAAATAATTTCTTGACTGATTTAAATTATATATATATATCCAACAAAATGTGTGCATTGTCTAGGATGAGCGAGCTTTCTGCAGGATGATCCATTCATTCTGCAAACGTTCTAGAGTCTAGCATGTGCATGATGGAGGTGTTAGAGACCCTGAAGTATGTTTATCTATAACCTCATGTACATGTACATGTTCAAGTAGATTAGATTTAAATAATAATGAATGTTTAAATAATGTACATGTTCATGTTCATGTGTAATTTATATTCCAGGCGTAGGGGGCGATGTTTTAGGATTTGCACATTGCCACTGACCCTGTTCACCATGAGACACATCTACATACATTATAACTTTAAATTAATTGAATCTTAAATATTTAAGTTCTATTTTTAAAGCGTTATTTTTCAAGTTATGAATATATGTGTACACATGTATATCTAACAAAATTTCAACATTCCAAGATTCACCACTATCATGCAGGCTGAGCTCCTCATCACATAGACGTCCTAGAATCCTACATGCACATGGTGGTGATTTTAGAGACTCTTTATAGGTATGTTTGTCTATGTAAAAATACTCATAATCTATGTTACTTAAAAAAATTTACTTTAGTACATTCAAATTAAATGTTTAATGTATGATTTTATGTGTGCATACCCTGCATGCACATGGTGGTGATGTTAGAGACTCTTTATAGGTATGTTTGTCTACGTAAAAATATTCATAATCTATGTTACTTAAAAAAATTTACTTTAGTACATTCAAATTAAATGTTTAATGTATGATTTTATGTGTGCATACTCTATTGCAGGCACATGGATCAGGACATGCTTCAGGATAGGGCTCTGAGTGACCCATCTATATATATATATATATATATATATATATATATATATATATATATATATATATATATATATATATATGTATATATATATATATATATATATATATGTGTGTGTACATATATATATATAGATACATACATACATATATATGTATATATATGTATATGTATGTATATATATATGTATGTATAGCTATATATATATATATATATATATATATACATATATACATACATATATATATATGTATATATGTATGTATGTATGTATGTATATATATGTATATATATGTATATATGTATGTATGTATATATATATGTATATATATATATACATACATATATACTGTAATGCCCCGCCAGGAAACCCCGAAGGGATAAGCTAAAATAACAAGAATAGAGAGCAAAATTTTTTTTTTAAAGGTTACAACACAAAGATGCAACAAGATAACAAAGATTCAGATTACATAGCGGAAGACTTCAACTAACTCCTAAAGAGTTTCCCAACGAGATTACTTAAATTTTCATAATACACTTTACTCACGCAATTAATCCATTAAGCTGAATATCTTAATAATGAGATAATTCATAAGCAGGATAATTTCTTTCAAAGGACGGAAATATAAATCATAACAAGGATTCATCCATTAAGTTCCATTCATCAACTTCATTCAAACTTTTCATTTAAAATTACAACCCATACCTATAACATTCTAATACACTAAGATTTCATCATGACATAAGAGATCTTTCCAAGCATATTTAAATTACTTAACATCAACTGAGTAAGATTCGTTACTCTAAGATACATTATTCCATAACCCAATTCATTGCATTTCAAAGGATGATTTCACACATGCATTACGATAAATCGCATCTCAAGCAATTATGCATTCGAACAACATGGCATTCAAGATAGAACTGAATATATGCATTTAAAGTTAATTCCAATTATCCACTTAACCATTTTAACATAAGCAAATCATACATGAAAAGCTGAATAAAGGAACCATAAGAGAATACATCACATGACACCATAATGATCTCGGAGTTCACCCCTAAAGGGCTACATCTCCGGGTCTGCGCAACTGCAAGACCCCCTCGGATAAATAATAAGGTTAAGAGTACAAGAGGTTACACCATACAATCCAGCCATCAAGGCGATACATAAACATTATACAACGACCACAACGGTCAATAAATACATAACGATCCTTACAAGGAACAGGATCCAGCTGAACATAATCCAAGCTACTACAAGAGGACCAAGAGAACATCCATAAAACTGAACCATCACCACCCAAGGTCTAGCATGAAACCGACACTCACAAGGGCAGCGACAAAGGACGACTCACAAAGGTACTCAAAACAGGACAAGACGACAACACACTAGCGAACGTAGGGACAAGTGTCATCACACGACCTGGTATGGATACCATGGCAAGTCTTCATAGGTCCCGGCCCATACACTGGTAACCCTGGCAACCTAATCCAAACTTCCGGCCCATCCAAGCCTCATGTGGACCCACACATCCTCTCGTGATGACAAGGAAGGTAGTTTGCCATTTCAGGCCTTCTCACAGCATGCCGAATCTATGATAGCATTCGTCCCATGTGTGAGGCACATTATCTTATTTAGAGATTATTTTCTAATCTACTTAGGTTATCACTTATTAGACTCACTTTCGACGGGTTACCCAGCAGCCACTTTGGGCGCGGCCCCCAATCAAAAGCCACTTTCCCATACGACACTAGACTAACTCAGACGGACTCAAACCACGGAATACACATGTTAAGACGAACGGAGTTCAAGAAGGAGAACAATCATCTGGTCAAACACGACTCAAGGGTAATCACTTACTGACGGTACTCAATCTAGAGACCTGACAACTAAGGTCAACCATGAATCATCATTCGACTCACACAAAGAGGATATAACCAACTAAATCAACATCACAATCCATAGTCAACTCAACATTCGAGGACTGAAACAGGTACACCAAGTCAATTCATACGACAGGGTCCTATTTAAACAAATAAAACATGCCATTTCATAATTAAAGGCGAATACAGAAAATTAAACTCGCAAAGCAATAATCAGAAAAGACATTATTCCCTCAAGTTGATTTAAACATTAAAAACGATCAAGTTTTCTACAAGATCTAAAAACAGGTTACAGTTATCTACCTCATCAAGGCATAATTTGTTCTTGGTTTTCTAACTCGTCAAGGTTCAAAGCATAGAACATACATATGAGCCATAATGAGTTTTTAACCAATTCGTATAATAAAATTCAGACAACCATTAATCGACTAAAATAAGATATTTAATCTCCAAATCAAAACGTCATTACATACTGGTCTAAAATCAGTCTCTACAGATTCCTAATTTCAATTCCAGTTACATAATACGGATTTCGAAAATAGAAATAAAGGAAATTCAGTTGTAGATACTCATTTCCAACGCACATGATATAAACTTATTTAACGAAGATTGGACCCAAGCCTAGCCAATTAACATTTGATGATGAAATTATCAATGTTAGAACTTAATGAGACAGGGTGCACAAATCATGAAAGAAACTTGAATGACTAATTCACCTATAAATTCTATTATATACTCAATCAAAATCAAGTTATCCTTTATCCTGATATGCCCCTTCCATCAAAATTAAACTAAACATTACACATGACTCTCTCTAAAAAATGATATAAAAATCATAAGTATATTTATTTTTAAATACCAAACAACATACATTAACACAACCCCTTTTTTTTTGAATAATGAAAAAAAATTGCATTAACAAAAACCATTTTATAACTATGATTTCTTTTTAACAAAAAGCGCATTTGAAAATTAGGGCGAAGCGAGCTGGGAAGGGCCGTGCCCTAACCCTAGCCGCAGCGCTTGGGGATCCTCGTGGGCGGCGCTCGCGGCGGTGCCCGCAGGTGTCGCGGCGCCCTGCGGCCACCGCGGCCCCTGCGGCCACCGCCGTGAGCCGCAGGCACCACGGTCTGCGAGAAGGGAGAGGACGGGGGAAGGCGCGAGAGGGGCGTGCGGGGGGAGGCGCAAGGGGAACCCCCACCAAGGGTTCCGTTTTAAAACAACACTCGCCCAGTCCGAAACAAGGCAAACGCCCAGGCCGAAACAAGGCAAACGCCCAGGCCGCATTGAAATATATATATAACCCCATTTTATAAAACAAACACACAGTTCGAAAGCACAAAAAAAAAACGCTTTAAATTTAATTTGCACACACAGTTCGGAAATGAACTAATAAAATTTCTTTATTAAAAACACAGTTCAGATTTCATCAAACGTCCATCACGAAATTGGTAATGAATACAAATTTTGATTCAATAAAAAATTCGTTTTAAAAAGGGACTGGTTTGGTTTAAACGAACTGGGTTTACTATCATATTTCTTGATAGTTTGCTCATTCCATTCAACATCCAAGGGTTTCAAACACCCAAAAAGAGAGGAGGAATTAACACATCTCGAAAACACTTCCAGCCAAGCTGGTTAATTTACTAAATCAATCCAAAAACATAAAAACATCCAACTTCCATTTCCATTTTAACCAATAACTAAAATTGGGAATGGAATCCTACCTGATCTCGCGTTCCTGGCAAGATCTGCTGAGGAGTCTCCATCTCCAGCTGTCCAAAAACCATCCTTCTCCATCCAAAATCTTTTCCAAATTTGTCCCCCCTCTCCAAATTTCCCAAATTGGGTTATATGGAAGAGTTGACTCCCAATTTCTATTTTTGGAATAAAATCTTTTATTTACAAATAATTCATAAAATTTAATTCTTTCTCACAAACACAACAAATTAACTTGCCTTTAACAATTCAAAATTCGATTTTCTCAATTAATCAAATTTAGCCGTTCAAATTTAATAATCCAACAGAATACAGTCAATCTATTGCGATAATAAAAACAAAACTTTCTTTTTTCAACAGCATAAATAAAATGCATTTAATAATCGAAATCAGTCATTTAATTCAAATTTACTTCCAATTTACAATGAGCAATTCATTAACAACGAAAAACGCATAACGAATTCTCAATCAATTTAATCCATTAATCTTCACTGCTCAAACGCATAAATACTCAAAATAATGCTAAGGACTAATTAATCAATTTACCAAACACACCAGGCACGCAAACCGAGGAAGGTCAACCAAACAGACGACTCGCAAACCCAAGCAAGAAGGGATTACCGACGACGACTGGCGATGCTCACTAGAGCACGACTAAGGTCGACTAAGGTCTTACGACCACCTGATCCGACTCTAGGGACTAAAAAGGTATGCTCAAACCTGCAAAACTAGGTGACGACGAACCTCGCACTCATGCGACTTCGTACCTGAGATCTCCTGCAACCAACGATCATACATGCATACATATATAATAACTTAATGAATGCGTTAGCTCGATGCAATACCCTGGAATAAGAACACTAAACAACTAGCATAAAACTAGAGAGAAAACCACATCAATAGCTATGCGTGAAATCAAACATCTGATTGTAACATCATATTATGATTAACTAATCAAGATTAAGCCAAGGTTAGAGATCGATTACGGTAGGGGTACTACATTCTCCCCCCCTAGGTTCCGACTTACTCCTGGAAGTCGTAAGGCTTAGATGAAGAACATGTCGTACGCATCAGCCCTGAAACTTATTCAACAAAGATCAAATTGCACATAGAAAACTTCCCATAATAAATGAAATATAATTGCAAAATCTTTTACAAACGCCATTATCCATTGGCCAAATACATCTAAAACCATACATTCCTTAGAATATTCTAGGAATTATCCACAATCATAGCAGAGAAAACAGGAATTTTCTTGCATTCATTACACCAAATTAAAACATTACAAAGAGGTATATAACAATTACCATACTCATCGATCACAAATGACAGAAAAACATGCCATAAGATCAATTTCCTTTACCAATCCATCTTTATCATAAGATTTAATAACATAGAACTAGCTCAAAATATCAATTTCTACAGCCAAATTAACTTTCATGAAGTAAGAGCGACATAAATAACTCAATGGTTACACTTGCCAGGCATAAGAAAACCTTTCCAAAGACTATGTCCCATAACATAGCGACAAGTTAACACAATTTACTCCATGATACAAATAATAACCATCCACATAACTGGAATGCATAACAGAAAAGGCCACATGTGAGCATGTCTAATGCTCGGTCAATGATAACATGCACGATCAGCATCTCTATGCCTGATCTCATAACAACAATATGATCATAAATATCCAATATCTCGCTCAAAGGCTCGATGGTGCTAGGCACACCATAGCGGTGCTACCTTCCATACAAGACCTTTGTGAATATCCCTTGTTGTGTAAGGTGTTTAGCCTCCAAGAGATAGTCACCACACATAGGTAGGTAGTGGGTACTAGCTGCGTCACAGCCTCACATACCCCCTATCCTCACGGTTCCCTACAACAACTTCCTCGCACACACTCTACCAAATCCGTATCATACGTCCTTGGAGAGGAATTTCACATCTCGACACAAGATCAGCATCCGAAAACAATAAGGATAAACCAGTTCAGCCACCAACGCACAGATGAATAAAGATAATAAATCATCAATTCCAACAATAAGGTAAGAAAATAATCCGGAATTTCAACACCAAATCAAAGTGCAAAAGATCACAAGATCGTGGCTAAACCTTCACAATCAAAGAAAAATAAATTGCTGATCCCCAAAGAAATATAAAGAGTATCACAACTGCACATAACAGCACTGTGTGACTAGCATCTAGCCACCAACGAGGAAGGAAGGAACAACTGACTAGCTATTGCAGTAGCTCATCATGTGGTGCGACATAGTCACACTATCCACATGGCATGGCGGTGTGCACCTCGACATCACCCCGCATCACGTCGTCACGTGGCATGGCAATACCCCAAGTGGAGAAAACACACAATGGACGTATCCCGCATGGTAGTGCACCTCGCGGAAAAAGCACGCGCAAGCCACATCCCGCATAGCGACGTATCTAGAAGGATACTCGCCGTAAGTCAGAGGTATACATGACTACGGTCTTCCCACAAGTCTACCAACACAGGCCAGTTGGCAACTTATGTAAGAACAATAACACGCCTCTCATGAAGACAAGGCAACAGATCTCCAATAGAATCCAACAATATGCACAAAAACTGCCATCTATATGCTCAAATAAAGGATAGGAATAAGGCTAGCACTCATGAACCACGTAAATAGGTTCATCGCAAGGGGAAGTATTGAGTACACCTTGATACAGTTTAGTAGTACAACTATATCATTCCTCGAAGTAGAGAAGCTAAGGTCGCTTCGCGTCGATATTACTCGCACGCCAATCCATACTATTCAAGGAACGGTCGCTTCGAATACTACCCCTTAACATACCGAGTTACCCACAAACCGAGGTTTGGTACTCAGTAGGGAACAAATAAGCAACATCACATAAACAGTATGGTTTCCCATACTCATAAGCAACATACCCTCCATGGTTGATTACTTCACCAATCCATGGGCACATAAGATAAGCACCGGTTTCTTACAATACACACAATTACACCAGTACTGGTTTAGTCACATTTACGGGGAGTACTTTTCAGTACGCTAACATCTATACAAGGAAGATTCCAATTACGCTTCTTTCATAAATAACTGAATCAATTTTACTCTAGATTCAAGTACTGAAATTATTAACAATTCACAATTATATAAGGAATTAACATCATTCCTATAGCTTTCTCGAATCTTACTAAGCATTCATAACTAAATTACTAGCTAAGCAAATTCATTTCTAAAGCTTAAGACTTTCATCTATCACTATGAAGCCAAAAGCAAACACATAACTTCACATGTTTTATAAACATTATATTTAAATCAATGCATTCTTTAATACCATTTCTAAAAATCTCATGATTAGGCAAGGAGAAGGGAAAGAGAGTTTGATAACCAAACTATTTCCTACAAAGAAACAAGATCCATCAAGATCACGCTATAATATTAAATTTCTCACTTATAAGCCTATCAATTCAATTACACGGTTTTCATTTCGCTACCGTTAAGAAGGATGACAATCAGTCTAACAAAAACATTTCCAATGATTATGGTTGCAACAAGAGGTTCTAGTTTTCCAAACAAGGCAGAGATCAAGAGAGGCAATCTTTCGATGATGCAAGACCTCATAAGAACACTCACATAAATAATACAATTCAGACACATGTCGTCATTTGCAACCTATTAGAGAAGATCACATTACGATCAAAGATAAGCAAAGAGCTATTACCCCAAATAACACATATTAATGCACGCACATCAAACAAGCTTTTCATTCGCACTTTCCAACCATATTAAGGTAATTTCATATACCCAAAAGCGAGTTCAATGGAGCATTTGCTAAACTAAATCTTCAATCAACTGGTTAAATGAAACACAGAAGACAATCTTTCGAAAAACACATTAAACAATATTTCAGGGAACACATTAATACTCTCTCGAAGCTACACTAACACACTCTTTTAATACTTCTACAAACCAATCAAGCAGTTTCACATAATTCATCTATACGCATAAAAATGCACCTTACTAAGGTAGAATTTAATCATGCTACTCCTACAACATACACATGGAAAAGTCTTTAAACGTACACATGCAATTTTTCTCCCATTACCAAAATAGATTTTAAACCCATAGCCCTTTAATAATCTAAAAACATAAACGTCATAAGGCTCGCACAAGGGTTCAAGAAGTCACACCCTTTTCTCTTTCAACCAAGGAACTCAAATCAAAGATAATTTCTCATATCCTAATCCTTTAATTTCCAGAAAGAAAGAGAGGAATGGTGATGATCATTTAATTTTCTACAAATTAAGCATTCAATAATTGCCATACTGATCCTTCAAGAGGACAACATTAAGCTAGATCATAATCTTAAACAAACACAATTCGCACTTTCAGATTCAAGACAAGCACGAACCAATCCAAATGGATTAGTCTAAAGAGTACAACACTCAAAAAGGAAAGGTACATACGACTCTCTTCCAGATAAGAGTAATCGTAGACCAAGACATCAATAAACACACACAACGCACCTATAAGCACTCAAATACCAACATCAAGAAGGCGAAAACAAGGTGCGAACACACACGTTACACACCAGCTAAGGTCTGCTCAATCACTCACATGCAAAAGGAGGACAAGCAAACGCATAAGGTCGATACACCTCACACCAATAGAGGGCACACGCGACACCAGAGATCCCAATGTTTGCAACATGGGCTCTGATACCAAATGTAATGCCCCGCCAGGAAACCCCGAAGGGATAAGCTAAAATAACAAGAATAGAGAGCAAAATTTTTTTTTTAAAGGTTACAACACAAAGATGCAACAAGATAACAAAGATTCAGATTACATAGCGGAAGACTTCAACTAACTCCTAAAGAGTTTCCCAACGAGATTACTTAAATTTTCATAATACACTTTACTCACGCAATTAATCCATTAAGCTGAATATCTTAATAATGAGATAATTCATAAGCAGGATAATTTCTTTCAAAGGACGGAAATATAAATCATAACAAGGATTCATCCATTAAGTTCCATTCATCAACTTCATTCAAACTTTTCATTTAAAATTACAACCCATACCTATAACATTCTAATACACTAAGATTTCATCATGACATAAGAGATCTTTCCAAGCATATTTAAATTACTTAACATCAACTGAGTAAGATTCGTTACTCTAAGATACATTATTCCATAACCCAATTCATTGCATTTCAAAGGATGATTTCACACATGCATTACGATAAATCGCATCTCAAGCAATTATGCATTCGAACAACATGGCATTCAAGATAGAACTGAATATATGCATTTAAAGTTAATTCCAATTATCCACTTAACCATTTTAACATAAGCAAATCATACATGAAAAGCTGAATAAAGGAACCATAAGAGAATACATCACATGACACCATAATGATCTCGGAGTTCACCCCTAAAGGGCTACATCTCCGGGTCTGCGCAACTGCAAGACCCCCTCGGATAAATAATAAGGTTAAGAGTACAAGAGGTTACACCATACAATCCAGCCATCAAGGCGATACATAAACATTATACAACGACCACAACGGTCAATAAATACATAACGATCCTTACAAGGAACAGGATCCAGCTGAACATAATCCAAGCTACTACAAGAGGACCAAGAGAACATCCATAAAACTGAACCATCACCACCCAAGGTCTAGCATGAAACCGACACTCACAAGGGCAGCGACAAAGGACGACTCACAAAGGTACTCAAAACAGGACAAGACGACAACACACTAGCGAACGTAGGGACAAGTGTCATCACACGACCTGGTATGGATACCATGGCAAGTCTTCATAGGTCCCGGCCCATACACTGGTAACCCTGGCAACCTAATCCAAACTTCCGGCCCATCCAAGCCTCATGTGGACCCACACATCCTCTCGTGATGACAAGGAAGGTAGTTTGCCATTTCAGGCCTTCTCACAGCATGCCGAATCTATGATAGCATTCGTCCCATGTGTGAGGCACATTATCTTATTTAGAGATTATTTTCTAATCTACTTAGGTTATCACTTATTAGACTCACTTTCGACGGGTTACCCAGCAGCCACTTTGGGCGCGGCCCCCAATCGAAAGCCACTTTCCCATACGACACTAGACTAACTCAGACGGACTCAAACCATGGAATACACATGGTAAGACGAACGGAGTTCAAGAAGGAGAACAATCATCTGGTCAAACACGACTCAAGGGTAATCACTTACTGACGGTACTCAATCTAGAGACCTGACAACTAAGGTCAACCATGAATCATCATTCGACTCACACAAAGAGGATATAACCAACTAAATCAACATCACAATCCATAGTCAACTCAACATTCGAGGACTGAAACAGGTACACCAAGTCAATTCATACGACAGGGTCCTATTTAAACAAATAAAACATGCCATTTCATAATTAAAGGCGAATACAGAAAATTAAACTCGCAAAGCAATAATCAGAAAAGACATTATTCCCTCAAGTTGATTTAAACATTAAAAACGATCAAGTTTTCTACAAGATCTAAAAACAGGTTACAGTTATCTACCTCATCAAGGCATAATTTGTTCTTGGTTTTCTAACTCGTCAAGGTTCAAAGCATAGAACATACATATGAGCCATAATGAGTTTTTAACCAATTCGTATAATAAAATTCAGACAACCATTAATCGACTAAAATAAGATATTTAATCTCCAAATCAAAACGTCATTACATACTGGTCTAAAATCAGTCTCTACAGATTCCTAATTTCAATTCCAGTTACATAATACGGATTTCGAAAATAGAAATAAAGGAAATTCAGTTGTAGATACTCATTTCCAACGCACATGATATAAACTTATTTAACGAAGATTGGACCCAAGCCTAGCCAATTAACATTTGATGATGAAATTATCAATGTTAGAACTTAATGAGACAGGGTGCACAAATCATGAAAGAAACTTGAATGACTAATTCACCTATAAATTCTATTATATACTCAATCAAAATCAAGTTATCCTTTATCCTGATATGCCCCTTCCATCAAAATTAAACTAAACATTACACATGACTCTCTCTAAAAAATGATATAAAAATCATAAGTATATTTATTTTTAAATACCAAACAACATACATTAACACAACCCCTTTTTTTTTGAATAATGAAAAAAAATTGCATTAACAAAAACCATTTTATAACTATGATTTCTTTTTAACAAAAAGCGCATTTGAAAATTAGGGCGAAGCGAGCTGGTAAGGGCCGTGCCCTAACCCTAGCCGCAGCGCTTGGGGATCCTCGTGGGCGGCGCTCGCGGCGGTGCCCGCAGGTGTCGCGGCGCCCTGCGGCCACCGCGGCCCCTGCGGCCACCGCCGTGAGCCGCAGGCACCACGGTCTGCGAGAAGGGAGAGGACGGGGGAAGGCGCGAGAGGGGCGTGCGGGGGGAGGCGCAAGGGGAACCCCCACCAAGGGTTCTGTTTTAAAACAACACTCGCCCAGTCCGAAACAAGGCAAACGCCCAGGCCGAAACAAGGCAAACGCCCAGGCCGCATTGAAATATATATATAACCCCATTTTATAAAACAAACACACAGTTCGAAAGCACAAAAAAAAAACGCTTTAAATTTAATTTGCACACACAGTTCGGAAATGAACTAATAAAATTTCTTTATTAAAAACACAGTTCGGATTTCATCAAACGTCCATCACGAAATTGGTAATGAATACAAATTTTGATTCAATAAAAAATTCGTTTTAAAAAGGGACTGGTTTGGTTTAAACGAACTGGGTTTACTATCATATTTCTTGATAGTTTGCTCATTCCATTCAACATCCAAGGGTTTCAAACACCCAAAAAGAGAGGAGGAATTAACACATCTCGAAAACACTTCCAGCCAAGCTGGTTAATTTACTAAATCAATCCAAAAACATAAAAACATCCAACTTCCATTTCCATTTTAACCAATAACTAAAATTGGGAATGGAATCCTACCTGATCTCGCGTTCCTGGCAAGATCTGCTGAGGAGTCTCCATCTCCAGCTGTCCAAAAACCATCCTTCTCCATCCAAAATCTTTTCCAAATTTGTCCCCCCTCTCCAAATTTCCCAAATTGGGTTATATGGAAGAGTTGACTCCCAATTTCTATTTTTGGAATAAAATCTTTTATTTACAAATAATTCATAAAATTTAATTCTTTCTCACAAACACAACAAATTAACTTGCCTTTAACAATTCAAAATTCGATTTTCTCAATTAATCAAATTTAGCCGTTCAAATTTAATAATCCAACAGAATACAGTCAATCTATTGCGATAATAAAAACAAAACTTTCTTTTTTCAACAGCATAAATAAAATGCATTTAATAATCGAAATCAGTCATTTAATTCAAATTTACTTCCAATTTACAATGAGCAATTCATTAACAACGAAAAACGCATAACGAATTCTCAATCAATTTAATCCATTAATCTTCACTGCTCAAACGCATAAATACTCAAAATAATGCTAAGGACTAATTAATCAATTTACCAAACACACCAGGCACGCAAACCGAGGAAGGTCAACCAAACAGACGACTCGCAAACCCAAGCAAGAAGGGATTACCGACGACGACTGGCGATGCTCACTAGAGCACGACTAAGGTCGACTAAGGTCTTACGACCACCTGATCCGACTCTAGGGACTAAAAAGGTATGCTCAAACCTGCAAAACTAGGTGACGACGAACCTCGCACTCATGCGACTTCGTACCTGAGATCTCCTGCAACCAACGATCATACATGCATACATATATAATAACTTAATGAATGCGTTAGCTCGATGCAATACCCTGGAATAAGAACACTAAACAACTAGCATAAAACTAGAGAGAAAACCACATCAATAGCTATGCGTGAAATCAAACATCTGATTGTAACATCATATTATGATTAACTAATCAAGATTAAGCCAAGGTTAGAGATCGATTACGGTAGGGGTACTACATATACATACATATATACATATATATATGTATATATGTATGTATGTATATATGTATGTATATATATGTGTATCTATATATATATGTATAGATACATACATACATACATATTCATACATACATACATACACACATATACATATACAGACACACACACACACACACACACACACACACACACACACACACACACACACACACATATATATATGTATGTATGTATGTATGTATGTGTGTGTGTGTGTGCACATTTTATAGACAATTTCATACATGTGTATTGTACACATTTCATATGTGTATGTGTACTAGATATTTATTTTCCATATTTCATGTGTGTGTGTTTGTGTATGTGTTAGATAGATGTATACTTCATAGACATATATGTGTATGTTTTAGATAGATCTACATTTCATACTACTTTGCACATTTATATATAGATAGATTACATTTTTGAAAGTTAAGTGTTTAAATGATAGAATCTCTATGTCATTTGAATTTAGTTAAGTGTTCTAGTTAATTTTACACGTGTATGTGAAAGTTAATTTTTTATGTCTATTTTATCTTTGTTCATTGTTAAACAAATTTAGTCATTAAAATTTAATTTAGTTGTTCATTTTAGTTAAGTGTTTATGTACATGTTTAATTAACTTACTTCAAAAAATTAATATCCCCTTAAGACCACTTAGAACACCTTAGGTCAACATAATTAGATGAATCCAAACAAGAAAATTAAATGAAATAATATATGTGTAAATATAAATGAATTGAATGTACATAGATGAATAAAATGAATCCATGCATGTGTAAAAATATAAAAGATTCAATCCCCTTAAATCCCCTTAAGACCACTTAAAACACCTTCGGACAACATAATTAGATGAATCCAAACAACATAATTAAATGAAACAATATATGTGTAAATATAAATGAAATGAATGTACATAGATAAATAAAACGAATCCATGCATGTGTAAAAAAATAAAAGAATCAATCCCCTTAAATATCCCCTTAAATCCACTTAAGACCACTTAAAACACCTTAGGACAACATAATTAGATGAATCCAAACAAAATAATTAAATGAAACAATATATGTGTAAATATAAATGAAATGAATGTACATAGATGAATAAAACGAATCCATGCATGTGTAAAAATATAAAAGAATCAATGACGCAAATATCCCCTTAAATGCCCTTAAGACCACTTAAAACACCTTAGGACAACATAATTAGATGAATCCAAACAACATAATTAAATGAAACAATATATGTGTAAATATAAATGAAATGAATCTACATAGATGAATAAAATGAATCCATGAATGTGTAAAACTATAAAAGAATCAATCCCCTTAAATGTCCCCTTAAGACCACTTAAAACACCTTAGGACAACATAATTAGATGAATCCAAACAACATAATTAAATGAAACAATATATGTGTAAATATAAATGAAATGAATGTACATAAATTAATAAAACAAATCCATGCATGTGTAAAAATATAATAGAATCAATGATGCAAATATCCCCTTAAATGCCCTTAAGAGCACTTAACACACCTTAGGTCAACATAATTAGATGAATCCAAAAAACCTAATTAAATGAAACAATATATGTGTAAATATAAATAGAATTAATGTACATAGATGAATAAAATAAATCCATGCATGTGTAAAAATATAAAAGAATCAATGACGCAAATATCTCCTTAAATGCCCTTAAGACCACTTAAATTACCTTAGGTCAACATAATTAGATGAATCCAACAATCTAATTAAATGAAATAATATATGTGTAAATATAAATGAAATGAATGTACATAGATGAATAAAACAAATCCATGCATGTGTAAAAATATAAAAGAATCAATGACGCAAATATCCCCTTAAATGCCCTTAAGACCACTTAAAACACCTTAAGACAACATAATTAGTTGCTCATTTTAGTGAAACTATATATACATGTGTAACTATATATACAACATAATTAAATGAAACTATAAATGTGTAAATCAAAATTAAATAAATACATAGATGAATAAAACATGTAAAATAAATGTAAAATAAATGCATCAACAAAACTAAATTCCCACAAGTTATCCAAATTGCTACACATGTCTAGAAATATCTATATATATATATATGAGTTTATCAAAATACTTGACCTATCTAATATATTTTACTTGTTCAAACATGACAAGTGAACTTAAAGTTTGTGGTACATATAATCTGGATCCTCCCTATCTTTTATAATTTCTAAAATAAATCCATGATCTTCAATAGGAAACCTCCACTTTTGGTTGCCACGTCCTCTTTTTGGCAATGTTTCCAACTGCAATCTTGTCGCTATTACTAAGTGATTGTAGTGTAGAACTTTTTGGCCAGGCATATAATCAATGAATGTTACACCATTTGTATCTATCTTTATTTGTTGATAATAGGTGCCTTCAACACCAACTGAACCAGTGGGATATTGTTGCCCATCATCATCACTGATTGATTTCAATAACTTGCATTTTGGTTGTGTGCATCTCAGTAGATAATAATCTACACTTTCAGTATTGTCAGGATCAGCAATCACTGCAAAAATATCACCTATTAAAATAGACCGTGCATGTATATATATTACAAGCAATATTAGTTCATTACACATTTTTAAATTAATGAAGAATTTAAAAATTTGTACATGTACATATATGTAATTTACAAAATATGCATGCACGCACCTGTAATAACTAAATCAAAAACACATTCATAATCAACTGAATATAGAGGATCATGAATATCAATAATGTCACTATCTTCGTAAGGAGGCATTGTGATAAAATCTTTCATATCCCATTACAAAACATATCAATTAGAAATATTTTGACAATGAGTATCTATGTTGTTCGCAATGCAATCAACACAAAAGAATGATTTTCCTCTTGCAATAATACCACGAGGCTTGCAAAACCCCATAGTTATGAATTGATGAAAACTTCTAATACCATTAATTGATTGATGATTATAAGGATTTGATCGATCAATATCTGATAATGTCCAAAAATTATTTAGTCAATTTTAGTTCACTTCACACACATATATATAAACACTTGAATTTTAAAAATAATTCAAGAACACAAATAATGTTTAAGAAAATATATATATATATATATATATATATATATATATATATATATATATATATATATATATATATATATATATATATATATATATATATATATATATATATATATATATATATATATATATATATATATATATATACCTTTAACTTCCCAAAAATACTGCTTGTTGTAAGCTGTATCACAACTAGCAAAATGATTTTTGCACCATTCAATAATATCATTAGAATTACATATGGTGTTACCTATACAAAAGCTCTTTCTTTAGAAAAATGGACAACCCACATGTATACATACATACATACATACATACATACATACATACATACATACATACATACATACATACATATATATATATATGAAGATAATTTACCTGCAAGTTCATGTTAGCGAAGTGCACGCTTCACACATGCTCCCGATCCATCATGCTCTCCTTTTCCATGTCCACTCTCAAAGAAGTTCCACAAAAACTTTATGCTACGTCGAGCATGTTGTAGGGATAACTAGTTAAAAGCTTTTGCATACTTAAATTTCCCTAACATGAATAACATATATATTAAATATATATATTTAAACTTTTGACCTATTATATACAATAAAATCATATATATATATAAAAACAACTTAAATAATCAATTTCAAATCTAATGTACTTACTAGCACATCCATCTAACCAAATCCAATGTTGTGTACATTCTATCCCACGATCTTTAATATCTTCAAAAAACATTCCAAAACAATGTGCTACATAGCTCCTATCATGACACGTATCATCACTGATATAGAAATGGACCTCCTTGATGATAATGCATTCATTTTTAGTACTCTCTATACCATCCACATGAAACTGTGCATGTCTATAGAAAACTTGTACAAATATTGCAACTTGATCAGAATGATAATATTGACTTTGAATTTTTGTGTGAGGACTAAATATATAGTTCTCGGAGAAATATACAATTGAAAGAATACAACCTAGTGGAAAACAATTCTTTGAATCATGAAACTGTTTAGCTTTCCATCTTGCACCATGACAATGTTGGATATGTGGATATATCATATTGCGAAATCTATCTATAAACTGAATGTAGGGCAATTCACTCTCTTTCAAAATAAATTTTTTGGATTGAGTTCCTAACTTACTTTGGTATGTCTCATATTCAAATCTCTTCCATATAACTAGTGCATGAATATCAAAATTCTCTATTTGCAACACAAACTTACTCAAAAATCCACAATCATTTCATTCACCTTTTATACATTGTATTTTGAACTCATCGGAATCTTTTAATTTATCACATAAAATAGACTTCACAAATTGTGTTGTACTTGTAGGAATGACTAGATTTGGATTAATTGTTGCCATGATCTTCTTATATGATTGCAAGTATAGATGAAATTCAACATGATTTTGACAACAACAAGTTTCACATACCTTATTTATGCATACAAAGCAAGGACAAAATCTCTCAAACATCCTTTGGCAAATGTTTACATCTGAAAATTCTTGCTTGAATGCTTCAAACAATTCACTTTGTGTTGTACCTAATAAATGTTTTGGATGTGTAATTTTTTACCATATTCATCTATCATCTGTATAGTATCCCTTCTATTGGAAGAAATATGAGATTGGTTGGTCCAATAATCAATGACCTGTCATTTTACATCTTTAGAAATTTTGTCTTTTCTATAAATCCTATAGATATTTACCCAATTCTTTTCGATGTTTTCATCCAACATATTTCTCTTCCTAATGTATCTTTGAACATTTCTTCTAGATACATTCACTAATTGATAAATTGCATTAACTAATTTTTTACGAGTCAATTCCTTACTAGTAATCATAGTCATCAATGCTCTACATGCAACACTTAAATCAACACCTCAACTTGTGTTATCAATACAATTAAATTCTTCTTGTAAATTTTCAATTATAGTTTCTTTTACTAATGTATCATGAGAAATTTTCTTATTACCAACACCCAACAAGTCCAAAACAGGTTTCATTTCCGTTTTCCTAAATAACTTAGCAAATAATTTTGCTCTTCCAACAATAGACTTATTTTTAAAATAATCATGCCACAAATTCTTGCAATGCAATTTTAATGTGCTTTCAGGTATCATATCATTAGATGTAATTTCATTGAAAAGACTATCTTCATCCATTTCCATCAAATTTTCCATACCAGAAAAAAAAAAATTCATCTCGTACCTGAGTAGATGTTTCTTGAACATCATCAGGTTGATCTTGAACAACAACATATTGTTATTGACTATGTTTTGTATGACCTTTCATCTTATCGTCCCTTTTATGATCATACAACCTTGATCTAGTCCTGTTATTTCACATTGCAAAAAATATTTAGATCTTCAAAATTTTGTGCTTTGAACCTAAAAACAACACATGCAAATATGCATATCTTCAAAATTTAGTGCTTTGAACTAAAAAGGTTATATATCTAATAATTTTTCATTGGTTCGTTCAAAATAATGTAATTAGTGAAATGTATAAATAATTTTGCATTCGTAAACTTAACATGTGTAAATTTCATCCATTTAGATCATTTGACTTGAAGTCCAATTTTTATAATTTAGAAAATGAAAAAATAAGGCTCAATAAATTTAGGAGCATTGATAAAAACTAAGAAATTAAGTATACTTCAATTAGATACATTTGACTATATGCAATGTATATATGAACGTGATTTAATAACATTAATTGATTGAAATCACTTAGCTAATATATATAGAGAATTTGAGTCAAGTATTAGGAAATAAAATATAATATAATTGAGTACTAAATAGTGTTGGATATATGGCCAAGAAATGGTTATCGTCATATCGTAGTGACTAAAGAATATGGTTAATCTAAAAATAATTAATTTCCAAAAAAGCATCTAATATTGTAAATTAAGCATGATTGAAAAAATAATTTCAAATAACATACTTGGAAAGGGTAGACATCTTCAGAAAAAAAATTCAAAATCTTCGCCCCTTTATAATCTTCCTACTCACTCCAAAATACCACTTTATTTGAAAAAAAAAAAAATTATTTCCAAAAATAACTCTTATTATTTTCGCACTTGATTGATTTGGTTTTTTTAATGGAAAAAATAATTCTTTTTTATATGTGGTTATATGACCAATGGCGTCGGCCCTCATAGTTTCAGCCGGAACTATTTTTGAATTGTTTTGGCCGGAATGTTTCCGATCGGAACAACTTATCTGGAATGCCAAGTGGCAGCTACATCAACAAAAATGATGATTTTATCAAACTTGTCACTTTTGCAACAAAATTCAATAGGTAAATTAAACTTATTAAAAAAATTTAAAATACCCTTTTTTAAAGATCGAAGTCATGATTTTACTCATATAATTTTTTTAATGTTTTGATTAGATTTAATATAAAAAAATTTAAAAATACTACAACTAGGTATTCTTTTGTTCGATATGAGTCTTCTTTGAAAAACAAAAAAAATATCAAATCACTTCAAAAAAATGGAAAAAAATATGGTTCACTAGAAGAGAGAGTTTTCACCAAAAGGGTATTTTTTGTTTTTGGATTATCATAAATTGAATAGAGAAATTGTGGTGGGAGACAAAAACTGTCAAATTCTGGTGTATTCGACTTCCAAATGCTATTACAAAGAAAATATACATCAAATTTTTATTTTTTTTTTCATGCAGTATATAAATATGTGATCTATAACTAATATCAAAATGAGATAAAAAAAAGTTTATTTACATTTACTTTTGAGGTGGGAACCAAACCCCCTATTTTTCAGCATTTTTTCAGCAATAAAAAAATGGACTTTAAAGCTAAAAAAAACATATAAATTATTGACAAAAAAATTTAAAAAAATAGTAGACTTAAAATTCAATAAATTTTAAACATTCATTAGTTTACATCATCTTCAAATTCAAAATGCAAATGACACTTTTATGGCAACGAAATTGAACAGTTATTGTTGTGTTAGCCTTTTCCTTTGTAGAAGTGTGACACGGGTTTGTACTTTTACCCTCCAATGCTTGATAGAAGACTAATTGCTTGCTCACTTGAATTTCCAGATTAAGATTGATTAGGTTTGAAATGAGAGATGCAGACCTCCTTTTATACTTGCTTGTCTAAATCTGATTGAATTTTCACAACAAGTCGACACAGGGCTAGATTTTTCGCTCATCAAAGATGATCATTAGAGGGAGCCAATTTGGGGAATGATTTAGGACCAAGGACTGGTACATCCTAGTCCTAATTGAGGACCAGGGCATGGTACATCCTTGTCTTGATTTAGGATCAAGGTATGGTACATCTTGGTCGTGCAAATTAGAACTCTAAATTGGTGAAGAGACTGGAATTTGATGAAAAACTGAGGTAAATGAGTGGTGTGAGTAGAACTAGTGTTGCAATCAGGCCTTGGGGGATGGAATGCCAAAGTGAGGCCTAAGTGAGGACAAAATTGTAGGCGAGTATAATTTAGGATGCTACAATTAGATACATCCTAATCTTGAGATGCTCTTGCTTCAATCTTATTGATAGGCATTATTATCCTCTAGATGGATGAAAGTGTATGCTTAAGACAATGAATAGTAAACATTAAAATATTAAAAAAAAATTATAAAGTAATTTTTAAATAATAAAAACAATTCTTGAATAGATAAAATATCTCTTAAATAAATGAAACTAATTATTGAAACAAAAATAAAACAAATAATAAAAATTAAATTGTCATTATATTATATTATGGGGCGGCTAAAGGGAATCCTGGGCTCGCTAGGTGCAGGGGAGTGGCTAGGAATCATTCGGGTCTGCTGGTTTCTGCAATGGCACTCACTCTGGGCACACATTCTAACCACTATGTGTAGGCCAGCACTGCCCACATTGGGTTACACGTGGCTAAAAGAGAAGTCTTTAGAAAATTTTGGTTGGAGTCCGACTCACTAAACAATGTCAATTGTCTGAATGGACACACAGATCCTAGCTAGACGACAACTAATCTGATCAAGGATTGTCGTGAAATAATAAATGAGCTAGCTGATTTTAAAATTTTGCACGTATACTAGGAAGGCAACAAAGCGGCGGATCTACTAGCCAATCTGGTGGTGGGATACGTGGCGGCTAAATGGTGGAGTAGTAGGGATTCATTCCCTAAAAACCTATGTGATCTAGCTCATGATGATTACACCCACCTGCGTTAATCAATGATCTTTTATCATGATTTGATAGAGTTGATGGGAAAATGGCTCTTTTTTGTTTTCCCTAACCAAAGAATTAGAAACTTCCTTAGTGCCTGGATTTTCTGTTTTATTGTGTGGCTGATTGTTTGCTACTGTTTGGAGACATTTTTGGTGTGGCCCATCTCCTGTGAATGTTCAGAGACTTATTTGGTGTGGCCCATTTTCTGTTATTCGGTGACCAAGGGCATAATGGTTGGGGACAAGAATAGGCAAGAACCGTATACTTGCGAGAAATGGAAGAAAAATAAGGATGTGTGGTAGGAAGTCATTGATGGGGGAATCATCCCCTTCTTGGATAGAATTCATGGCCCTTCTCCTCTTCTCACAGAGTCTTTTGTCAATGGGTGGAAAAAAGGGATTCTGAGGGCTTATAGTGTCGAGTATCAGATTGATGAAACCCTAGTGGTGATGGTCATTGGTCTGGTGACGAATGGTAGAAGATTTTATAGAGACAAGAAAACTGGGGAGGAGGACTTGACGAGTTTCTTCAACAAAGATAAGGAGCGCTCTAGAGTTACCAAGATGGCTGATGGCGGCTACAACAGAAAAGATCTTATGGCTCCTTGGGAAGACATGGTCAAGTTCATCATGAGGTATATTATTCTCGATGGCAAATATGCTAGCCTCTTTTCCTATCATTCTACCATTTTGAATTATTTTAGGCATGGTAAAATCATTTATGTTCCTTTCTATCTGGCCTCCTCTTTAGAAAATAGCGTGGAAAAATAGTTGGAGAATCCAAACAATCTTGTTCTCCATGAAGTGCTTATTGTGCTCATCATGGAGTACACTAAGTCCCTTGAAATTGTGCCATCTCTAACTGAGAAAGGTCATCAAACTAGCATCTAGGATGTCTCTAACTCAAAAATGGAATTGGAGGATAGTGGGGGTGCCATTCCTTTTGTTGACCCTGATTATAAACCTGTGGAAGAAGGGGAGATGATGGTCACCCTTGGGACATTTACCAGGAGGAATCCTCCCAAATGGGTAGCCAGCAAATATAAATCCACCAGCAAACTAATTTCTAAGGCCAAGCCCCTTTCCAAAAAGAAGAAGCTTGCGGCTAAGGACTATGGTCCAAAGAATTAGGATCAGGAAATTAAACTGGACATTCCAATCAACGTCCTGAAAGAAAAACAAGGGACCATAGCCAAAGAGAGAATAGTGGGATATAGAGGATGAGTAATCTGATGAACCTAGTTATGGAAGCTACCAGAAGTCAAGAGAGCTACTGGAAGTGGGCGGAGCGATAAATTGACACCCTCAAAGTGGGGGTTGAAGAGATTATTGATATCTTCACTACCTCCCCTAAGCCCAAGAAATCTGAGAAACTCATGATGATGACCCAGAAGCTCTCCCAGGATGTTGAGGTGATGAAATGCAATCAAGAACAAATAATTGAAAAGGTGGAACAGTATATGGCAGAGTTAAAGAAAAACCTCAAAAACCTAGTTGACATAAGCAAAGAAGCCATGCATAATAGTATAGAGGGGCTTGAAAAGATCAATGCCATGGTTGTTGAATATAGATCCTATCACAGTGAACTGGTCAAAGACCTTGGAGGTGAAGATATGGCTGCTGCAGACAACAAAACCACTGGTTCTATTTCTAGAACTAGAAGCCAGAGAAGCAACAAGGGTACCTCCAGATTCATCATGGAGGAGCTAGAGGAAATCAACAAGATTTCCATCCAGAAGAACAACTATCTGGTGCATGGTCATTTGGTTCAAGATTTGATGACTGGGGAGCTATCATTTGTTCTAGTAAGCCTTTTTGTCATCGATAAGGGTTTTACCGGCAGAGCCCTGTTGAAGATATTTTGATGCATGTGATAAGTGGTGTTGGTGCGGCTTCTAGATGGCTTTCGGGATGTTGTTGGTTGTCTTGTTCATGTTCATGTTGATCGGTGGTGTTGGATTTGGTTTATGGTGACCTATTTTGTGTCCAGTGTTATCTAGGTTATGGATCGGTTTATGTAACATGTTGGTGGATGATCATGATGAATTACCAGTGGTATTCAATGATTGGTTTACATTTTTTTTGTCCTAAGACGACTTGGTTGATCATTGGATTGTGGGCTTATGTTATGAATTTATTGTATTATATTTTAAGTGGCCAACCTAATTGTTTAGGTCTCGGGTTGGTATAAATATGATGTAAGATCTCTTTGTAGATCATGTATGGCATGGGATATAAGATTATCTGTGTGCGAATAATATTGTAATATATGCAAAGGTTTTGGTCAATTATAGGTGATCGAATTGGGTTTGTAAGAGAGGTTTAAGGCCTTTGATACTAATCTTAACCGGAACTGTACTCAAGCATATGAGATGTTATTCTTGCAGTTCAATCTTCCTTCTGAATTATAGTCTGATGTTTTCTGTAGTCAGTGAGGCTCCTTTTGTAATGAGCAGTGCGCTTTAGGATGTTGGCTTTCCTGCATGTGTAGGCCCCTTCATTTTGTAATCACATACTTACTACAGAAGTATTATCTGACTATGGGTAGGCTTCCCACCATGGTTTTTCCCTTTACTAGGTTTTCCACGTATAAACCTTGGTGTCATGTGCTATGGATGGATGGTAACTATTATGTTATTTATGTTTATGTTTGATTGCTATATCAGTTATTCCGGTATTGGGTTTATATGTTCCAGCAATAAGGATTTGAATAAGTTTTATAATCCGGTGACAACTATTTCACCCCCCCCCCCTCTTAGTTGTCCTCTAGTTATCTGAGTTGTCTAACAATTGGTATCAGAGCTTGGTCCTCTCTACAGAACTTTAACCGCTTGAGGAAGATCCTATGGTGTCTAATAGTGCAAGTTCATCAAGTTCATCTACTATTGTTTTTTGGAGAGAAATTCCTAGGCTTTATGGAACAAATTACAGGGTATGGAAGATTCAAATGGAGACTCATCTGAGATGCCTTGGAAAATAAATTTGGGAGATCACTAAGAAAGTTGTAACACTTTTTAATCCAGCATCTAGTAATCCTCCTCTGGCAAGTCTGCATAAGGATCTTGAGAATGATTGTAGAGCTAGAGAAGCCCTTTTGTGTGCACTTTTTGATCAACAAATTATGGGAATAACTAACAAATCAACTGCAAAGGCTATATCAGGGATAACTTTAAGAAACCCTCCCAGGCAACTGTGTAAAATCCTGCCGAATCAGACATTATTTTCAGGGGGAAATTTTCATATCGATGGCAAAAAAAAATTTTTAAATGAGGAAAAAATTGTTTTGTATTGGCGATTTTTTTTCTAGGGTACGAAAATGCCATAAATTTCTGGCGAATAATACCTTGTTCCATGGGGAAAATATTTATTGTGGGAGGCAAATAATTATTGTTAAAAGAAACAAATATATAATTGTATGAGCAAAAAATTTTACTCCGAAGGAAAAATTATTTAAATGTATTGGCGATTTTTATCCACCACTTGAAAATTATTTAAATGTATTGGTGATTTTTATCCACCACTTGAAAATTATTTAATTTGTTTTTGCAAATATTTTGTTATTTATGGTACAATATATAATTCATTGGCGATTTTATAAATTCATTACCATTAATAGAAAACGCACATCACATCACATAATACATTGAGTCCAGACTCTACACGATGTATCAATAAGTGCAGCCTCTTTGACACATAAAGGGTGACACATACCTAAAACCTATCAATGATTTTAAACTGTTCAATGATCATAGATCAATGGCTAAAGTTTTATTTCAACCCAATTTTCTGAAGAGAACATAGCTCACCAGAAAGTGCCCGAAATGGAATTGGATTCAATAGACACATATCAAATGTCACGAATCATGATCGATAATTTCGTTCATTTAATATATATCTATTCACTTATGGCAATCCACTCTGTCCCCATGACTTCCAATGTGATACTTGCCAATTTGGTACTGGTTCATAGATGTTTCCAATTTCGCACACTCATGCATTTATGGGAAAGATTTGCAGAGATACAAAAGATTTAAAAAAAATTATAGCAGTTAATATTGTTAAAGAAGTAATTATTACAATCAAGAGCTTCAACAATTTATATACGATCTCTGCTTCTTTCATCTTCAATTAGCCTTAGCCATTTGGTAGATAAATCATCATACCTCACGGTATTTTAGGTTTATAGGCTCACTGCTCAGGTTGTTTAATTTGTTAATTTGTTTTCTCAAGATGGACACTCCCATCCGCTTGAGAAACATTTTTGCAGAGGACCAAAGGGCCTTTCTAGGCTCCGTTAGAGACCCAACCCTCCAATCAGTCTACAAGGAGGTTGGCTCATTAACCAATGAGGTTGTACAGATGGTGGTGGGCATAAAATTTTTGCGAAATGAAAATAGGTACCATGTTAACACGGACCTTACATCCCACTTCTTAGCATCTCTTCTGGACTTGTGAGGAGACAAGGTGGATATGCTGATGCTGTTGAGGAAGGTTTTTAAGGAAGACTTCCTTGTAGACAACATTACTCTTGTCATTCTTGCAAAAGTAGGGGTGGGGATCCCTTGGGCGACTGATTTATCTAAGCTTCTCCTCCCTAACCAAACACTGCAAGTGGCCATGAAACCGTTTCTCCTAACCCTGAATGCGGAGCAGTTGACGCGTCATAGAAATGGTTCCTCTTGGATGACTTTCCAAACTACATGTGGCTTGAAGAATTCTCTCAGCTTATGCTGTCTGAAGAATTCTACATGGAAGGAGGGCCAAATTCTTAGGGAAAAATTGTAAACAATTCCACTACCTCTACTTTTTTTTTCCTATGTCCTTGGACACTAACAGGCTGAGTGCCAGTGGCTCACTCATTTTGGCTTTTAACTTTTGGGGGGACTCAAGTCTCTGACGAAAAAATTGTAAATTTCAAAAGCATAAATATTAATGATAATTTTTCAAATTCCAGTTTGTTTTAGTTTGCCTCTTACAGTCTTATGGATATAAAAATGTTTTCTATAATTCTATTTCATTTTTATTAATTAATTTCTTTCAAATTCTTTTTTAATATGAGCTACATTATTTCAATTATTTGTTAAACAATGGAAATAAATTTAATACCGTGATCTTTTTTATGTAATGCTAAAAAAAAAAAATCAATTCGTTCCATTAATTATTTGTACATTGATTATGGTTGATTATAATTTTATAAATATATACTATATAGTCATTCAAAATACAAAATTTCAAAAGTGTCAAGATACAAAAGTTTATCGGTAAAGGTTTTTTCATTCTATTAATTCAAAAGTTTCAAGATACAAATTTTGCCCACAGCTTATAGTAAGTAGACAAAAAAACTAGTTCATTGTCAATAGGCCGCTCACTCAGTCTCACTATCCCCCTGGGTCACCTCCTCCCAGTCCCTTCCCTCCTTAGAGGTCAATGCTTTGGATTTCCGTTTTTCCGCTTCAGCTTTCATTTTTGGAATGTAGTTTACGCACTCAAAGTTAGGGTCACCTTCCAAGCTTGCCAGTAGCTGTATGGCCCTTCCTTCTTCAGCCCTATCTCTCAATGCCCTGCCAACCTCCATCCTTGCCACCACATGCAAAGCCTTCAAGACGTCATCCACCCTCGTTAATTTCACAAAGAGTTTCATCGCTTCCCACCCCACTCGGACTCGTTCACAACATTGGTATTTGATTTCATCCTCTGGGCCATGAATAAAAGGAAGCAAATCCTCCTGGTCGTCCCCTTCCTTAATTCGAATGTTAACTAACGGCACCATCCACTCCAAGATTGAATCCAGGTTAATCAAAAACTCCCCATCAATCAATTTGACCAATGTGAGTTTTACCTTTTCCACCTCCGGTTCGAATTCACAGACCCACGCCATAATCAAAGAGTAAACCTCCATGTTAGTTCAATACTAGTGATTGATATATGCCACCTCCTCCACAAGCATCAGTTGAGCTACCATCCACAACTTCTCCTCCTTCAACCTGAACAGTCCTTGCATTCATTTATCATATACTTTGCCCAAAAAGGGCACCAACTTCTTGTTTGTTCGAAGTGTGAAATTGGCCTCTATCACCTGCAATTTCAAAATCACTTCCTACAAAAAATGTCTTACAGAAGGTATGATTCTATGAAATATAGATTTGTTCTGCAGTTGCTTCAAAGAAAAAGAGGTACACAGATCAAAAGGTATAAAAATCTGCCTCTGTCTTATAGGTCAGGTAATGAATGTGCACGATAAGACATTAATGCCATGAGATCAAGAAAAAGATTTCCTGCCATCCTTCCCTTCCTCTATTCCTGCGACATGCCGCAGGCAACTCCTTCTGCAACAATTAATCGTTGTTGGCATTTTTTATGATTATGTTGTGATTGTCATTGATGGACACACACTTGCATTGAGATCACTTTTATATGTATGATTTATGCTCAATCGATAATTGTTCCCAACCGGTATGATGCATTATAGTCTTTAGACTATCGGTGTTTTGCAGAATGTGTTTGCCGGTCTGAAGAGATATGTTGAACCCAAGCGGTTCAACAATCTCAAGTGGTACGAAGGATCAAAGTGACAGAACACATTTTTCCTAGTCTTCATTATTGGCAAACCGATAATCGGTATTTTGTATGAACCGGTAATACTCTGTGATGAGTTACCAACCGACATTTTGTGATGAGTTACCATCCACTGATTGTTTGACGGTGCTGACACTTTAACGGTGCTTTTTGTGTCATGTTACAGAATATGTCTAGATGTATTGAACCTAGGAAATTGTATTGTAATCCTATTGGATCGACATGAAATCAAATTCCTTTATAAGGACATCATGTCTAGGGTTTTAAGAAGTTGCTAGGGTTTAAGGTGGTTGATGAGTTAGAGAGAGTGTGAATGTGTTGAAGACTGAAGTAATGCTAGAATGCATTAGGAATGAGCTATCAAGGATCTAACCAAGCAATCTGTGCTATTTACTAGATCACTCACTTGTTGATTACTCACATCTTCGACAAGTCTGAAGCCCTTAACCAGGTAGGCCCAAAAGCCTTTTGTAAATCCTCTAACAAGGTGGTTCACATCTATAGATCTAAAATCCTCTAGCAAGGTAGTCTTTAATTAGACTTATCTCCTAACAAAGATTGAGATTCCTAACAGGATCTGTTATGGTAAAGAACATTGTATGACCTTAACTGGTCTGGTTCCTATTCTGCAGATAGTTACTTTTGAGTTCCATCTCACCATGGTTTTTCCCATTTGGGTTTCCACATAAAAATCTCTTGTGTTATGGTGTTTGTGCTTCTATGGGTGAATGCATTATTTTCTATTTGGTTTGCATATGTGCTAACTGGTTTGTCTACTAAACTATTTTACCAGTTTACTGGTAGTCTAGTAAAGTATTTAAGTACAGTGATTTTTGGCATACTAATTCATCCCCCCCTCTTAGTATTCATCAATTGGTATCAGAGCCAACCTTTCTATAAGTCTAACCACTTGGAAAGAGATATGAGGGAATACACTATGAGGGAACTTACTCATCGGTTCACTCAGTCTGAGCAAGCCTATGATGATCTTATGGTCAAATATAAGGCATCTCAGGCAAAAAGGAGAGAACATGCTGAAAAACTGATGGAGCTATCTAAAAATAGTTCTTATGATGAAGCGGACATGGAAGCCTTGATTCAAGAAGTAGAAAAGCTAAATGAATCCAATTCCAACCTGAGAAAAGAGTTGGAAGGACTGACTATTCGAATGTGCCAAGAGCTTGAGAACCGAAGGAAAGCTGAAGATCTGGTAAAAGACAAAGATCATGAAATCTCCAAGCTAAAGCAAGAGATTAGTGCCCTAACTACTCAACTCCATGCGAGCAAAGTGGAAAAGGAAGACATGCAAGGAGAACTGAACATGACCATCTCTGAGAATGCAAACTTGATGGAAACAAATGCTGCTATTTCCAAAGAACTCTTCGAGTCAAAGGAAATACTTGCTAAGTTCAACAAGAGTACTGTTAAGCTAGAGAAAAAGCTTGAATCTGCCAAACCTTTCAAGAATACTGATGGACTTGGTTATTCCGGTCATGAGGAAGGTGAGACCTTTGGTACAAATGTTAGAGCATTGAAGAAACAACCGGCATCAAAGGATAAAGGTAAGCAAAAGTTTAAACTTGTTTTCTTTAACTGTCTTAGAGAAGGACATACTGTCAATGTGTGTAGGAGCAAAGCCTACAATAATTTTCCTTACTTTATAAACAATGTACCTAGATCCAATAAGTTCAATGGTAATTGTTATCCATGCAACAAGTTTGGGCATAGAGCATCTAAATGCAAGTCTATTATGAACAACATTGGAAGATATCCATAGAGGACTCAAGGAGTTGGTCCAGAACCTTTTGTGAACCGGAATCACAACTGGTTTAATGCCTTTAATCATCAGTCAGGAAGCGGTGGCTATCAAGCGGCAACCAGATGGAGAGAAAACTGTTTGATCTGTCATTGTTATGGTCACACTGCTGCAACATGCAGGAGGAAGAAGAGTAACATGAATAATGGACCTTGGAGAGAACCTGGAATGGTCTGCTATCATTGCAACAAACTGAGTCACATTGCTAGATTCTGCAGAACAAGAAAGAACATATCAGATGACATACTGGTCACTCCAGAAAGAAAGATTGATATTGAAACTGTTCAAGCGGATATGAACAAAACCTGGAAAAAGAAACCAGCGGTATTGCAAGAAGAACCGGTTTTCGCACCTAGTGTGGAAATCACGGAACTAACGAACTAAGCATCAGAAAAGCTTAGGGGGAGAAAATGGTGAAATGTTTTGAACCCCTAATTTACACCGGTAAAAGACCTTAACCAGTATGTGATACCTATCACTTTGCAGAAGACCAGAAATGGTAACAAGCAAATTAGGGTTTATGTCGTAATGGTGGAGCATTTATTACGGTAGGTGAGGAATATGTTTAAAAGGAATTTTCAAATCATTTCTCACTATCATTTTTCGAGCGAAGAAGTTTTTCAAGTGCAGAGCAAAAAAATGATTTGTGTTGCGATTCAAAGAAATTTGGAAACCCTGAAGAAGATTCAGAAGCAAATATCAAACGGTCAAAAGAAGAACTCAAAGCGGTGATTCAGCAACTGACAAAGTGTGAGGCGAAGTGGAATTTGCAAGCCCTAAATTCTTGATTTTTGAAAGGTATTTCTTGAGTTTTCTTTTTTATCATGGCTTCCGCATTACATGCTATCTCTAGTCCACCTGTTGATTCTATGAACTTCATTCAACACAAGTCCAAATACAATGCCCTGTCACAAGTACCTGCTGGTGTAATAGTGGAAGAAGGCATTTCTAATTATATAGATTGTAAAATTGAAGACCTAGGGTCTCTTGCAATCCATTCTCAGCTAGGTCTATTCTATGGGAAGGATAAAAAGATCAAACCGGAGTATAGCATCTTGGACAAGAAGAAGCTTCACAATGCGGTTTACTTCCTAGAGGATTTCATAGATGACCACATTCGAATCATTCTGAGTAGAGTTCATGGTGACAAGATGTATCTTGAGAGAACACATGATATCACACTGCAAGCTATTCATGTCGTCACCAGTTTCTGCAATGTTGGTGAAGTGTCAGCCCTAAGGAAGTTCATCAAGACCAAAATGACCAAGCTCACCAGTTCAATGAGCGACTCATGAGGAATGACTATCAATTCCATCAAGGATGACCTGGGGAAATATGTGTGTATGGTGATAGGATACTAGACATTTCATGCCAGCAGAATTAACTCTGTATCTATTGTAGCGGTAAATGTCGCTTATAGGATTATCAAGGAAGGTGCATCATTTGATCTGTGCACCTACATGCAAAGACAACTTCTGTTAAATCTCAAATCAATCAAATAGGATAATGCATTGAAACTTAAGTTTGGACAACTACTGGTAGGGTTATTCTTCTACTTCCAAGGTTATTTCCCAGGAGTTGGAGATATTCAATGGTCTGCCAACCAAGCGGTTACCAAGTAGATCAAAGAGGGCCTGCAAGTAGTTGGAACCACTTACCTTGAAGTTTTGAATAAGTACTTTGATGAGTTCAGAAGCAAGATGAGCCTAAAGATGAGGATATCCAGTGACATTGTCAAGAAATATGAAGAGGACATCTTCTTTATTATCAAAGTGGATGAATGCTTAATGGAGGTCATTGAGCCTAGGCAAGAAGAAGAAGAGCCTATGGGCTATGAGGTGATGTATGATATGTTGGACGAGTATGCCTCTACCCTACTTGCCTTGCCTCTTGATCCAAAGGCAAAGATAACAGGAACCTATCTGGAAAGAGTGACACCGGTTAAAGAACCCTCGGCAAAGAAAGGGAAGGCAGTTCCTTTAGCATCGGCATCAATTACTCCATCAAGTCCCAAAGTGACTAAGCAGTCACCTGCAAAGAAGAAACTGGAAGCGTCATCTGCCAAAGTCTTCGAGAGGAAGAGGAAGACAAAGAATAATTCACTGGACTCAGAAGAAACTGTGTCTGAAGAAAAACCCAAGAAGATAAGACAAACAAGGAAAAAGACAAAGAATGAACTGACATCATTGGCACCGGTAAATATTGACATTTATTCCTACAAACCTTTGACACATTGTCAAAGAACGATTAAATATATTAGGAGAAAGTTATTGAATGATTTATTAAATCTTTTTGACAATTTCAATGATGAAGAAAAAGAAAAAGTTGAGCAGGAAATTATTAAGTATTTGTGTGCTAATGACCGGTCGCCTTTAGAAATTAGATCTGAGACACTGGATTCTTTGTATAAGTCTTTAGACAATAAATGGCGCATTGCTATAGAGAAGGAATAGGAAATAAGGGAAAAAAATTTTGCCCAACACTTTCCTGACCTGTCTAATTCTGAGCTATTTGAAGTCATCAATCTAAATAAAGGACTCTTCTTCACTAGAAGGAGAAGACTCTGGTTATTAGAAGGGAGAATTGATGATGTCGAAAAGGACACTCATCTGCATATGAAAACTATTTTACATACGCATAAAGTGCTTCAAGCCAACAAGAAGGCTGAGCAAGAACCGGCAATAACAAAACCGGATGAAGTGTTTGATAATGAAGGAAACCTGGTTACTGAACCTATAGACACTATTGATGTCTATGCTCTGGATATAGAGGATGTTTCTCAAGGTACACCATTAAAAGCAACATGACAGGAGAAGTAGGCGAAACAGGTAGAAAAGCAAAAGGAAGCAGAGGACAAAAAGGAGGAACCAAAGAAGCAAGCAGAGGAGAAGAAAAAGGAAGAAGATGAGGAGAAAAGGAAAGAGGAGGAAAAGAGAAAAGAGGATGAGAAGAAAAGGAAAGAGGAGGAAAAGAGAAAAGAGGATGAGAAGAAAAAGAAAGAGGAGGAAAAGAGAAAAGAGGATGAAGAGAAAAAGAAACAAGAAGATGTGAAGAAGAAGAAAGAATAAGAGGATAAAGAAGAGGAGAAGAGAAAAGAAGCGGAGAAGAAGAAAGCAAAGGAGGATAAGGAAGAGGAGAAGAAGAAAGAAGAGAAGGATAAGGAAGAGGAGAAGAGAAAGGAAGAAAAGAAGAAGAAAGCAAAGGAGGAAAAGGAAGAGGAGTGGCAAAAAGAAGCGGAGAAGAAAAAGAAGGAAGAAGAGAAAGAAGAAGCGGCAAAAAGCACTCAGATGGAGACTCCAAAGGCAACCAGTAGTCAAGCCAAACTGGTTGACCTCACTAGTCCTATTGACCTCCAGTCTGCAAACAAAATGGAGCTACTACAGAGAATTAAGGTTGCTCAAGAATGTCTTGAAGTGATGAGGAGGAAGAAGGAGCAAGATGCGATCCAAGCTGCGGTGGACACTCTTACCGATTTGTTACCTGGCACAAACCTCCCCAATACTGATTCATTACTGGTGCAATTGAAGCTCCTATGCACCATAGTGGATGATCAGGTGCAGAGCCTAGAAGAGGTAGCAGAGGCAAATGCCAAGAAAGAGCATCAAAAGGCTCTCAACATTGCCCTGGTGAAGAAGCTAAATGAGCTCTGGTCCGATCTGCAAAAAGCTCAAAAAGATATAAGAGATGCTCTGGATGAGGGGAATCTACTACTGAGTAAGATTTGCCAACCCCATCTCTTCTGTGATGATGTGCTTGTATAGAAGCAAAAGCTACAATCTGACTTGCAGTTATACATGAGCACCTTCAAGCCGCCATATGACTCTTTTACAGCTTATGGGCAAACCATTCACCGGTTTCATATCTAGTCTGCCAAAATAGAGTTATAAATCAACAAGCGGACTCAAGATTTATAGGAACTACAACTGGTTCTACTCCCACACCTGCAAATACTTCGGAAATGTTATCTCAATCGGGATGCCTTAACGGTGACTCAAGAGATGAGCACAGTAGACGCCATGGAAGAATAGGTTTCCCAGATGCAGACAGAGAAATAAGTGGCTACCTCCCCACTTGAGTCCTGGTCCTTATCTATGAAACAATTTTTGTGGGACTTTAAATAATTTTTTGACAACTTTTATTCTTTATTGTCATAAACTCTTATTACTTTAATACCAAATGAAAACAAGGGTTGTGCAGCTATACTTTGTCATTTTTGGCAAAGGGGGAGAAGTGTTTTGGTATTTAAAATTTTGATGTATGCTCTGTATATCTTCATGTCTATCTCTATATGCAAATAGTTATAAATTGTTTTGTTTGTAAAAGGGATAGTGTATATTCTTAGGGGGAGTAATTTTGCTTATGGCATAATTTTTGTTGTAAAACACTTAGAGGTCAAAAAAAAAATTTCCTAAGTGTTGCCATCAATGCCAAAGGGGGAGATTGTTGGCATTTTTTATGATTATGTTGTGATTGACATTGATGGACACACACTTGCATTGAGATCACTTTTATATGTATGATTTATACTCAACCGGCAATTGTTCCCAACTGGTATGATGCATTATAGTCTTTAGACTATCAGTGTTTTGTAGAATGTGTTTACTGGTCTGAAGTGGTATGTTGACCCCAAGCGATTCGAGGATCTCAAGCGGTATGAAGGATCAAAGCGGCAGAACACATTTTTCCCAGTCTTCATTTTTGGTAAACTAGCAACCAGTATTTTGTATGAACCGGTAATACTCTGTGATGAGTTACCAACCAACATTTTGTGATGAGTTACCATCCACCGATTGTTTGACGGTGCCGATACTTTAACGGTACTTTTTGTGTCATGTTACAGAATATGTATAGATGCATTGAACCTAGGAAATTGTATTGTAATCCTATTGGATCGACATGGAATTAGATTCCTTTATAAGGACATCATGTCTAGGGTTTTAAGTAGTTTCTAGGGTTTAAGGTGGTTGATGAGTTAGAGAGAGTGTGAATATGTTGATGACTGAAGTAATGCTGGAATGCATTAGGAACGATCTATCAAGGATCTAACCAAGCAATCTGTGCTATTTACTAGATCACTCACTTGTTGATTACTCACATCTTCGACAAGTCTGAAGCCCTTAATCGGGTAGGCCCAAAAGCCTTTTGTAAATCCTCTAACAAGGTGGTTCACATCTGTGGATCTAAAATCCTCTAGCAAGGTAGTCTTTAATCAAACTTATCTCCTAACAGAGATTGAAATTCCTAACAGGATCTGTTCTGCTAAAGAACATTGTATGACCTTAACTGGTCTGGTTCCTATTCTACAGATAGTTACTTGTGAGTTCCATCTCACCATGGTTTTTCCCATTTGGGTTTCCACATCAAAATATCTTATGTTATGGTGTTTGTGCTTCTATGGGTGAATGCATTATTTGCTATTTGGTTTGCATATGTGCTAACCAGTTTGTCTGCTAAACTATTTTACTAGTTTACTGTTGTCTAGTAAAGTGTTTAAGTACAGTGATTTTTGGCATACTAATTCACCCCCCCTCTTAGTATTCATCAATCGCCACATTGGCATTTTTACTTTCCAAATTTGCTTGCCTTAACAGGTTGAGGACTGCGGTTGCACATTTTTTAAAATTAATACACTAAATTTATGTTGAACTTTTATATATATTTTTAAACTATTTTTGAAAATTATATATCGTAAACATATTTTCAAAGAATTTTGTTAAACTTTAAATTAATATTTTAGATTTAATATTGAATGTTTTCTTTTTAATATTAAACTTTTACCTTTCAAATTGTATATCAAAATTTATATTTTTATTTAGTTATTTCTTTTATTCTAGAGACTAAGTTTCATGTTTTATACTATTTTTGAATTTCAAATTTTTACAAATAATATTAACATTATATTTAATAGTTATCTCAAACTATTGCACATCTTTAATTACAAATAATATTAACATTATATTTAATAGTTATCTCAAACTATTGCCCGGAATTGAACATTTTAAATTTAATTAAATTGAATTAAGTCTATAGTCTATAGACTATAAATCTCTTTTTCAGGCATACACTTTAAAAATAGACCCAAAAAGTAACAGGAGTATGGTGACGTGCCAAAAAAATGGTAGAAGTCATGGGACCCACTTCATCTTAAAATAGGTACCATGGACCGTTGGATGAACAAAGATCAACGAATAGGGTGGATTTCGGCCCGAATGTGGGAAGTGAACACCTTTCTAAGAACTTCACCTGGAATTGGACACTTTAAATGTAATTAAATATAATTAAGTCTATAGACTAAATTATATTTAATTATTTTTCGGGCGGAGGTTTTAAATGATTAAATAGACTACAAATCAAACCTAAAAAGTGACACGATTATGGTGATGTGCTAGAAAAATGGCAAAAGTCATGGGACCCACTACATCTTAAAACAGGTACCATCGACCGTCGAACGAACAAAGATCAACGGCTTAGGGTGGATTTCGGGGTGAATGTGGGAAGTGAACAAATATCTGAAAACTTTTCCCAGAAAAGTGACACGAGTATGGTGACATGCTTGAAAACTGGCAGAAGTCATGGGACCCATGAGAACTGACAACGACCCATGACAACTGACAACAAGTACCATTGTCAGTTGGATTAGCAAAGATCAATGGCTTAGGGTAGAATTTGGCCCAAATGTGGGAAGTGAACACATTTGGAAGAACTTCGCCTGGAATTAAAATGTTTTAAATTTAATTAAATATAATTAAGTCATTAAAGCACTTTTTCGGGTAGAAGTTTAAAATTATTAAACAGACTTAAAAAATAGACCCGTAAAGTCACAACAGGTACCTTGGTCCATTGTTCGTTGGATGAGAAAAGATCAACGGCTTAAGGTGGATTTCAGCCTAAATGTGGGAAGTGAACACATTTGGGAGAACTTCACTCGGAATTGAAACATTTTAAATTTAATCAAATATAAGTAACTCTATAAAGCACTTTTTTGGGCAGAAGTTTAAAATTATTAAACAGACTTAAAAAACAAACCCGTAAATTCACAACAAATACCTTGTTCCCTCATCCATTGGATGAGAAAAGATCAACAGCTTGGGGTGGATTTCGGCTCGAATGTGGGAAGTGAACACATTTGGGAGAACCTCACCCGGAATTGAACGTATTACATTTAATGTCCTCAGAATTTATACTGAAGTAGTGAATTTTTTGTCCTTCGGCATCAAATAGTTATTAATAATAATTAATAAAATTACAACATGATTCTTTATGTCCTCAGAATTTATACTGAAGTAATGAATATTTTTTCCTCCAGCATCGAATAGTTATTAATAGTAATTAATAAAATTACAACATGATTCTAGATATTTTGCCCTTTAGGTTTTACTTTTCTACTTTTCAGAGTTTTCAAAATAAGAGACTTGTAAATCATAATCGTCTTTCATTTCTTGGACAAACTTGTAAATCGAGGGAGATTCAGAAACAGCTACTAGATTGAGGCATGCAAGTTGCAACAAAGACTGTCTGTGCCAATCTAGTGAACTAGAAATTCCAATTTCTGGGTAAAATCTAGAACACCTACATTTGAGGGTTAGCATTTTTTGATTTTGGTAATCTCATGGTCCAATTTGAGGGTTAGCATTTTCAAGTTTTTATCTAGCATTATTTTAAATTATTAACAATAATAGTAATGGGGGAAATGGGAAGCAGTAGTTCAACAAGAAGCCAAATGAAAAACAAAATGCACCTAACCAAACTGGTTAAAACACCAGGTTTCACTGATGAATACCATGATATTTATGACCTTTCTATCCATGGTGAAAAGCGTATCATAGATATTAGATATACATTGTCTAGTAAGGCAGCAGATGCATCCAGTGCAAAATTTACTGTTTTCAACCCAATGTTAAAACAAAAAACAAATAAACTCACATCGTGGGATGTTGGATTGGGAACCATGGTGTTACCTGAAGTATTCCCTTGCCCTGATTTTGTCATGGTCTACGTCAAAAATTATGATGAAGATAAAAAAGCAATTGTCAATAAAAATACAAAAGAGTAAATTCTATCCATAAACGAGGGAGAATATGCTCGTTTGTTGAACCTAGGATTTGAAGCCCAAAACTAAAATGTCCAAATTAACCTTGAAAAGTTGGCAGGGAAGTCTCGATCCAAGTCGCAGAGATTCATTTATCAAAGGTCTAATAAAGATTGGTACTGGTATTGTGTTGGATTAGAATCATAAGCCTCCTTATGATTCTAACATATTTGTTCCATGGGTTAGGGATGCTATTTCCTTGCTCTTGTTTTACCTGGGATTGGAAAATGATAGGGAAGTGGATGCATGCCTTCTTGAAATGATTTATAATATCCATTGTGCAGGTCAGCCAGTAAGATATAATTTTATTGAGCACATTGTAAAATCCATGCAAAAACAATTATTGATGATCAAAAAAGGTTCCTGTAAGACATTTAGGTTCTCATCCTACTTGTGCTATCTCCTCCTATCTAAGTATTGTAAAATATTCGAGACCAACAAGCTTCAAATTGTGAGCTATAAGATTGATGAGAAGACTGGGAAGAGAACAGAGTGTCCAATATATGATTGGACCCCAAAGATAAGGATGCATGATAACATAAAGAACTACAACCATTTTGTAGACTTCTTTTTGGCACCAATGTATAATGAAATTACAAGCACTCCAATGCCTAGGTTGCTTGTGTCTTGTAGAGATTTCATTCAACTCGGAAGTCAAATAGAATTGGCTGACAGGTTCTTCATGGAAGAATTCATTGTGTTAAGGTTTTATGGATTGGCAGTAAAACCATACAGACTTCCAATACATGTGATAGATAGGGTATTTGCATTAGAGTATGTACAAAAATTGGAGAGCACAAATAAGCACTTCCATGGTCAGCAAAAGAAGAGCGTATTTCCCTCCTTGCCTTGCTCATGTGGAGGGTTCACATTTGAGAGAAAAGCATTCAATGTGGCACATGATTTTTTGACAGTTTTTAACTTTGGTGATGAGGGTCTCTGGCAGAATGATCCAATCAGTGTAGTTCAAGCAAGGCTTAAGAAAAATGGGAACTCTTCAGTGTTATGTCAACATGAAAGTAAACCATTGCTAGAAAAGCTTAGAAACATGGACTCCTGGGACGAGGTTAAAAAAGAGATGGAGAAAATTGTAGCTAACAAAAACATTTCAACAGAAGAAATTTCATCACAAATTATGGCATTGCAAATGCACATAGAGAGGACAACAGAGGACGGCCAGGGCATCCAAAATAGGAGGTCCTACAATTTCTACCTAAAATCTACTAATCCATCTAACAAATCTATTCCCAAATCAATTCTGCATGAATGTAAAGAGAATTATTTCACTCAAACCAAAATAAATGATTTTTGGACTATGAGGAGGAATCTCAGTGAACCAAAGACAAGTGCACAATTTGAGAGCACCGATGAGGATGCAGAGTTTAGAAAATTGTGGGATATGGAGCATGGTGGGATTGAAGGTGATGATGATGAGCATGAGGTTGCCATTGAGCCCCCTCCAACAACTACTACAGTCCCGAAAATATTAGGTGGAGTCAGTGAGTCCATGAAAGAAAAATATAGCAAAGGGGCAAACCTTGTTGAAAAAATGGGTTTTGAAGGTAGTGGTCTAGGTCCTAGAGGAGAGGGCATTTGGTATCCACTTTAGGTACAAATTCCATCATAGTAAAAATCAAAAGGTCCTTATAAACTAGTCATTGGACTTGATTCTTCATATTCATCACGGATAGGTACTACTCATTACCCTCAGGGTCCACCTACATTTGTTTTAGGTTCAAATCCACAACCACCACCACATCATGGTATTCCCATTGGTGGTGAATCAAGTGCCACTACCACTAGTGGGGAATCTAGGGATAGTATTCCTATTATTGTTCAGTCAAGTGCCGTTGTGATTGGTGGGGTTGGCATGGGTACTACTACCGATACTAGTTGTCTTGGTGTTGGACAAGGGCAACAACAAAATATTTCTCGCAAGAGGCCACTAGAGGTAGATACTCAATCTCATACTATTGAGAATCCTATATCAAGTGCAACTGACACTACAAATCGATCATTTGCAGCTTTAGATCACACACCTCAAAAGACTATGAAAACTACACATGAAAGTGTCAGTGGGAGTGGGACAGCATCAGGAACTGTTGTTGGTAATCCTGGTCAAGCATTAGTTAAAACCACATAAATAAGTGGAACTAGAGCCTATGGTATTCCTATGTCACCTTTCAAACATTCAATTGCTTCAGCAAGCCCAGATTTTTAATTTTGTGATTACTATGAAAAATATGAACACACAACAAAAGTAAATAAAGAAAAAAAGAAATCATTTCATAGGAATACTATGTCTGAAGTTGTAAACGAACAACCTGCAAGGAATAGGGTATTTCCAACATATGACCCACAAAAAGATATGATGGAGTTCATGGTTGTTATGCCCCCGGGCCCATCTAAAGATAAAAATCCACCACATACTCAGATAGATCCCTCTCAATTTCAAGTTAGCACCCTCCAAATGGATTTTTCCAAAGTACATAATGTGGACAAAATTAGTGTGTCAAAAAGGACTAACGAAGTGGTCTACACTTCACTACTAAAGGTGGAGAGAGAAAAAAATAAAATGGAGAAACAAATAGAAAAGTTACAAGTAGACCTGGAAAACAAAAAATCAAGGAGGAAAGTAGCAGATAGCAAATGCAATGATTTATAGAAAAGGATAAAAAATTTGGGCTCTGCAGTAGAAATTGCAGAGCAGGAGAAGAAGGATGCAGAATTGAAGGACCTGACAGAAAAACTGGCTAAAAGTAGTAAAACAATTGTTGAGGAAAAAGCCAGTTTTCAAAAATTATACAAAAGTTATGAGTCTGCTGCCACCAAAATGAGAAAATTATAGGACCTATTGGATCATGGGAAGGAAAAAGAAAAACATTTGCAAGAGGAAGTAGAGGAAGAAAGAAAAAAATGTGCACAAATGAAAGAAGACCTGCACAATGCAAATGATAAAATAAAAACTTTGGAGGATAGATTGAAAGATAATATGAAAAATACAACGAAGTATATACAAGAAAACATTTGGCAGAAAATAATGCAGAGTGAGAAGTTGTGTGAATGGTTTCAATTGACTGAAAGTATGAGACAATTTTTTTTTTAAATCAAAGGGCACTATGAGAAGAGCACACATGTTTATTCAAAAGAGGAAATGGCAAAAAAGATTCTGAAAGTAGTCTACAGTTCCAGTGACAGCTACTTGGTATCCAAGGGAATTAAGAGCCACATTGATGTCATGATTAAGACATCATCTATCATTAAAAAATGCCAGAAGCTAAGGGAAACATCAAAAGTTATCGACAGTTGTGGAAAAAAGATAGTGAAGCTGGAAGAAAAGAAAAATAATTTGATTAAACTTGATTTGCCTATGCCTGTTGACACATCAAATAAATTCATTGGAGAAGAAGCTTACAAAAAAAGCAAGGAGATAAAAATGAAGTCTGATTTGGACTTGCTTCCAAAGGACACAACTCCCAAAAGCTTTGTGGAATTCATCCAACCATTTACAACTCTAAATTCGGTATTGGATGAAATGGTGATATCAAGTAAATCTTCTAAATATGGAATGTTGACGAAGTTGGAGTTGACTTTCCATAGTTTATAGAATATTGACCTTCCATCAGACGAAGAGTGGAGCACCCTACAAAAACTGACACATAATTCTTAAGAATCATAGTATGTATTGCACAATTTTCTTCTTTTATTCTTAATTTCAAGGTTTTATGTTTTTTCTGTTTGCTATTTTACTAATCCAGCCTATGAATCTATGATGCACTCGCTATTGCTATTTTGCTAATCTAGCCTATGAATCTATTTTATGAATAGGAAAAAAACAACACTCACTATTGCTATTTTGCTAATCCAGCCTATGAATCTATGATGCACAGTGCAAAACTTCAGCCAGTAAATTTGTATTCTCAAATTCTCCCTTGCTTTAACATTTATGCATTTCTCTATTTCTGATTATTAGGTTTTAGGCACTGCTATTATCTATGTTTAATTTTTCATGGCGTAAATTAATATTTAATTTTGAACTCTATTTTTTGAGCAGGAGACATCAAACATGTAGCAGATGTTAAATTGCTAATACGGCCTGTGATGGCCATATAAATATGTGCCGAGTTTGTGATTTTGATGTTCAGTGTTCACATGTTGCAAACTTGCAATTTGACCTGAAGCTGTTGTTGCTCCCTTGTTTCTATAAAAGGGAATTCAGGGTCATTTGCAATTTTGCAAAGGGTTCTGAAACTTTGTATTCACTTTTGCAATTTGCATGGAGAATCACACGGATTGGTGTATTACTATTGAATGAATTGTATCATATGGCTATATTTTGAAAGAATTAATGAAAATCTAAGTTCTCGACATGTATATTACTATTGAATGAATTGTATCATATGGTTATGAAATGTATCACATAGATTTGAGACTCAAACATGTATAAATAAACAATAAACATCTCTATATCAATAAACACATTATGGTTTTTTTTTTATTATGCTATTTTAAATCTAGAAATAGAAAGTTGAAAAATACAATTACAAATCAATATTAAATTCTAATTGCAAAAAGTAATATGCTTTTGTAATATGAATGATGAGATATAGTAATAAGATTAATAAATACCAATCTCTTACAGTTGCCATTCATCCTCATCAAATTCAGTGCTTTCTTGATTCTTGTCTGTGGTTTCTTCACTCTAAGTCTGAGTCTTCATATCTTCGCCGAACTGCATCTCAATGCTACTAGTATGTCCAGTAGTCCCACTAGCACTTTGGTTTGAAGTGTTTCCCAAACCACTTCTTTCACATTTGGACCTCCAGATTTGCAGTGCCCTGTCGTAAGGAAAAGTGTGGACATCATACCTAGATATATAGAGCCTCAAGCAATTTTCCAAATTTTTGTCTAGTTTATTTCTTAGCTTTGATTTTAGGAACCCCAAAGCACTAAAATCTCTCTCATCTTCCACCGAACCCAGTATCATGGTAAGACATAAATCAGCAAGCTTCACATATTCTGGCATTGAATCATGCAAGGATGCGTTCTTAGCTATATAATTCCAAAGCCTTGTTATTGATCCCTCTTCGCAGGGGTTCTCCATTTTGGCATATTTCTCTTTCATAGTGTATGCAAAATGAGATGATTGCTCTCAAAGATGATTTTCATCTAATATTCCATTTATAGTTACTCCATTAAATTCTCTAGAGATGCAAAATTGTTTTACCAAAGTCAGTAGCTTACTTCAAAAATCAGATGCATTGTTGAGGCTCCAATAATGAGGAAATACAATAGACATGGCTTCGAGTAGGTTGTCATGAGGGAATCTACTTCTAATTTGTGAGGAAAGATCATATGTAATTTTCTTCATAGAAGTAGTTACAGTCTCAACTATCTTGTCGAAATCTTCCTTTGTAACTCTTGCTAGTTTCTTCCTAGGGCGCTTTCCTAGTTCCTCGGGGTCGACCATGGCATAGAAGTGCATTGGTATCTCAACTCCCCATACATTGGCACATACCTCCCTATCTACACCGATTTGTAAAAAGTTATCAAGATTGTTCAAATCTATGAGTGTCAGCCACTTAACAAATTTTTCATCAGATAGTGTTGGTTGATTTTGAAAGAGATTATCGAGGGTCATGCATGTCATCTTACGCAGTGTAGCATATTATGCAATATATAGAGCTCTTTTTTGGGCAGCCTTCATAATATTCCTCATTTCCTCTAGCATGGGCAAAAGAGCTACTAAAGTTAAGAGTGTCTCTAGATTACATAACCTGCCAAGAAGTTCAGGAAATTTTGGTTGATCTGATTTGTCACGAGTTGTGTGAAATACTCCAATCAAGGATGGATATTCTGAAAACACACGATGCGTTGGACCATCAGAAGAGATCCATCTGGTATCATTATCCTTGAGAAGCTTGTTCCCATTAGTTAATCCTTCAGCAAAGTGTTGAAATTCCATAAATCATTTGGGACTTCAACAGAAGTGTGAGTAGAGCTCTCTGATTAAAATTTCAATTTTTTTAACTGAAGCAAACTTGCTCACAATTCCAAAAGCTAGATTCATTATGTGAGCCATGCAGTGAATTGCAGTAATGTATAGTGCAAATGAAGTTTCAATCTTTCTACAAAGACCATCCCTATGACCTTGCATTACTGAAGCTCCATCTACTCCAACACAAACCAATTTTTTGGCTAGCGTCATGTCATCCATACCTCCATATTCAATTAAACTTCTCTTTACTAGTTGAAATAAATTTTCCATTGTCTCACTCTCCTTCATTTTAGCAACAAATAGTAGATGAGGTTGGCGGGTATGATTCTCAATAGTATAAACATGCATGCATACCCATGAAGTATTGTCTACTGCTGTAACTTCGTCTAAAGAAAATGCAATGAAGTTTGACTCTCTTATTTTTTCCTATACATCTTCTTTTTCAACCTTAGCAAGATAACTTGCCCATTCCCATCCACTGTTTACTGACCAGTGTCTATTAGGATAGTTAGGAACTTTCAAAAAGTGTAATAAACCACTAATTGATGGGAAATCTATCATAGCACGCCCTCTGCTCAAAATATGAAAAACAACGCTTAACTGAACAACTTTTCCCAGATGTTCTATTTGCATTGCTTTTCCAAAAACAGCTTCAATAGAACCTTTTACTTCAGCAGGCTTCGTTTGTAATTTCTCATGAAAATAATACTCCTTGGCATTCCTCACATGCTTACATTCATCCTTTGTTTCCATCTTATCACTAATTTTTCAACCCCGTCTATCATTTGTTTTTCATAAACTTTACCCATATGTTTTTCTATGGTGTCAAATTTTAGCTGCAACCTAATTTCCTTGTTATGTTTCCAAGTGCAAATCTTACACCTGCATTCTATTGGAGGCTCACCTTCAATTGGATTCTCCACTGGTTCAATGAGTGGATACTTTGATGCCCAAATAATTTGAAAATTCATCACTGACATACCCCACTCCCGATCCTTTTTTTATTATGGTTCACCCTTTTTTGATATGGATTTTCTTTTCCCCTTCCATGCATTATCATCAATGGCATTATCACCCAAGTCGATTATATCATTCGAGCTAACCTGGCTATCTACCAGATAATCTTCTTCAAGATCATCCTGATCTGAGATATCAAATTCACCGTCGTCTTCAACATGCGGTGTAGGAGGAAAATTTTGTACTTGTACTTGTGATGATGTACCTTCCTCATTTTCACCAGTACCATAATCTTTTCCAATGCCAAAGTACGAAGACAACATTCTACTTTTTGTTGGCCTCTCCTGGCCTTCCCCACATTCAGGTTTCCTACCCCTCTTCCTGTTCATCATATCCAACGAAATAAAGGCTACCAAAAAAATATCAATTTGCTAAAGAAGTAATAATAGACTATAATGTATAATATACCACTTCAAAAATATGATTGCTCACCTTTAGGCTTTACTCTTTAGGTCACTAACAGTCGCCAATACAGTCAACAACAATGATTTTCCTTGGTCTGAAATTTTTCTATTGATCAAAATTCAGAGCCTAGAACCCACCATATTGTGCTGAGATAGATCTGATCTTTGCATGTATTTATACCAATCCTTATATGGTGAATTCTGCGGGAATTTTATATGGTATATGAATATTTGGTGAATCCCGTGTAACTATAACATGACTTATGTAATTTTTGAGGCAATTATAGGTCGTCCAAATATGACTTATGTAATTTTTGAGGCAATTATAGGTTGTCCAAATAATAGGTGAATACAATACAGTTGGCGAAAGTTGGGGTGAATGGAGACACGTGTCAACAAGATGTCAAGCGAATTGGGTCCCCCTGGCTAAAAAATCTTCACATGCCTATAGGAGAATTAAGGTCATCTATTAAGGCAACCTCGGAGAGTGTAGGTGAAACAATTAAATCTACCGTGTGTCCACCATATATTGTATTGGCAAAATCATCGCATAGAAACATTTAATTGCATAAAACATATGGCGATCGGGCTGTGACTTTGACGGAAATTGATAATGTTCTGGTGACATGACCACCCCCAGACGGTACAAAATATTCACCATTTCTGAAATGGCCGACGTGAAAAATTCGCCATTGGTGAATATTCGCCAATAAAGTAATCTCTGGGCTATATGGGACAAATTGGAGACTTTGAATAAAGGTGACCCTACTATTTAAATTTCTAAACATGATGGAACCTTAAGATGGAAGAAGATGAAAGGATTACTTCTTTTATGGAGAGAGTTAATGAGATTGTTCTTGGAATTCAATGTTGTGGTGGATCTCTGAGAAAAGATGAAATAGTTTCTAAAGTACTGAGAGCTTTGACACCATCTTATAAGATGAAGGCTACTGCAATAAATGAGTACTTTGACACCATCTTATAAGATGAAGGCTACTACAATTAATGAGTTTAGAACTATGGAAAACACCTCTGTTAATAGCGATACCTTGGTTTGTAAGTTATCTCCTTTTGAGCTTGAGGAATTTGGATCTTCTGGAGGTATAAAATCTAAACCTTCTTTTCATGCATCTACATCATCTACCGACAAGAGTGATTGGAAAGCTTTATATGCGAAGGAACTAGAGGATATGAAGAAATAAGATGAAGAGTTTGAGAAACTTGAAGCCTTATTTGCTAGAAGAGTACCTAAAGGACCGACAGGAAGTAAGTATGAAGGAAAATCACCTTTTAAATGTTGTGCATGTAATAAGATAGGTCATTTTGCATCTAAATGTCCTAAAAGGAATTCAAGATTTGATGAAAGAGCTAGAAGATCTTTTAGGCCTAACCATGATTATCAGAACAAGCATAAGTATAGGAGAAACAAAGACAAATCATTCTACTATGTTGATGAGGAAGGTGTGACTAATTCTTATGATGAACTGACAGAAGATTTAGCTAGTGGATCCAACAATGGAAGGGAATGGGTATTTTTGGCTATCGAAGAAAATGATCTGGTACCTAAAGTGAAGGTCCTTGCTACTAAAAATGAAGACAAGGATGAATGGGTAATTGATAGTGGATGTTCACATTATATGACTAGAGATAAAGGAAGTTCTTATGAGAAGACAGACTAAAGGTAATGTTTTTCATTTGAACTCTAGTGAGAAGACATGTTTGATTGCACAAATTGATGAGAGTTGCTATGGCATAAGAGGTTGTGTCATGTGAATTTTGATTGCATTGTGAAGATCAGTTCTACTAAGGCAGATAGAGATATACCTAAGATTGTAAAGCCCTATAATCTAGTATGTAAGGAATGTCAAATGGGAAAGCAAGTTAGAACTACATTTAAGAGTATACAAGACAAATCTAAAGATATCCTTGATCTTATTCATACTGATTTGTGTGGTCCTACTAGAATAAAAAGTTTTCAAGGTGATAGATATTTCATGCTAATCATTGATGACTATTCAAGAATAATGTGGGTTACTTTTCTAAGGGAGAAGTCTGAAGCATTTGAAAAGTTTAAAACATTTAAAGCTAAAGTTGAGATAGAGACAGGATTGAAGATTAAATGCTTAAGTTCATATCAGGGTGGAGAATTCACATCCGATGAATTTAATAGCTATTGTGAGAAGAATGGGATAAGGAGATAGTTGTATGCGCCCCAGACACCTCAATAGAATGGATTTGTGGAAAGGAAGAATGGAACTAACTTGGATGCGGCTAGAACTATAATGATGGAAAATAATCTTCCTCATATCTACTGGAGAGAATTTGTAAGCACAATAGTATAAACATTCAATAGAGTTCATATCAAAGGAGACACTAATAAGACACCTTATGAGTTATGATTTGGTCATACACCGACAGTTAAGTATTTCAAAATCTTTGGTAGTAAATGCTATATCAAAAGAGATGATTTCATTGGAAAGTTTGATCCTAGATGTGATGAAGGAATATTTCTCCGTTATTCTAATGAAAGGAAAGCATATAAATGTTATAACAAAAGATTGTAGAAAATTGTGGAGAGCACAAATGTCAAGGTGGATGAGAAAAATAGAAGTCAAATCAGAACTTATGAGAAGGAACCGGTAGTGAAAATGATCATAACTAGACCGGTAGCACCTACACTGGAATAAAATGTTGAACTAGTTACTCCGGCAGTATCAAAAAATTCAATAGTAATCAGGATAGAGGAACAGAAAATCAGAAGACTCCTAGGTATGTAAGGTTGAATCATTCAGAAGATCATATCATTGGAGACAAGAACAAAGGAGTCATGACAAGAAGAAGGTTGGAAACTGATGAGGTATGTTTAATTTATCAAGTTGAGTCTGCATTAGTAATTGAAGCTTGTAAAGATGAATGTTGGATGAAAGATATTGAAGAAGAATTAGATTAGATAGAAAATAATAACATATGGATTTTAGTTCCCCGACCTAAAAATAAGAATATTATTGTAACTAAATGGGCTTTTTAGGAATAAATTGAATGAAGATGGACAAGTTGTGAGGAATAAAGCTAGATTGGTTTGTAAAGGATATTCTCAAAAGGAAGGAATTGATTATGATGAAACCTTTGCATCAGTAGCTATGATTGAAGCTGTAAGATTATTTCTTGCTTATGTTGCACATAAGAAATACAAAGTTTATCAGATGGATGTTGAGTGTACATTTTTTAAAGGAGATCTTGAAGAGGAAGTTTATAGGTTAAAGAAATCTTTCAGATGACAAACACATGGTTTGTAGGTTAAAGAAATCTTTATATGGATTGAAACAAGACCCTAGAGCTTAGTATACAAGACTGGATATATATCTTTTGAAGCTTGGTTTCACTAAAGGTAATGCTGATAGTAATTTATATTATAAGATCACTGATGATGACATACTGATTATTGAAGTCTTTGTTGATGATATCATTTTTGGAGATGAAAATAAGTTGTGTATGGAATTCTCTAACAATATGAAGAATGAATTTTAGATGTCTACAATTGGGGAGATGAGAGTTTTCTTAGGTTTGCAGATTACTCAAACTGATAAAGGTATTTTCATATGTCAAACTAAGTATGCTAGAGAGTTGTTGAAGAAATTTGGGTTGGAAAATTCTAAAATGGTTGGTACACCTATGGTTACAAGTAAGAAATTGATAAAGATTGATGCATCTACACTGGTAAATCCTACAAGGTACAAGTCTATGATTGGAGGTTTGTTATATCTGACTCAGACTAGACCGGATATAATGAATGTAGTGTGTATTGTATTAAGATATCAAAGTGATCCTAGAGAGAGTCATGTGAGTGCGTTGAAAAGGATTTTCAGGTATTTGCAAGGAACAACTGAATATGGTTTGTGGTATCCTAAAAATGATGACTTTACATTATGTGAATATACAGATGCAGATTGGGCTGGATATGTTGATGAATGGAAGAGAACATCTGATGTAGCTTTCTTTCTTGGAAATAAACTTGTTTCATTGATCAGCAAGAAGTAGTCATGTATATCTTTAACTACTGCTAAAGCTGAGTATGTTGTTGCTGCTACTAATTGTACACAAGTTCTATGGATGAAGTGAATGTTGAAGGATATAAAAGTAGATTGTAATGAACCGGTAGTTATTCATTGTGATAACTTTGCTGCTATTGATATATCAAAGAATCTGGTATTTCATTCTAAGACAAAGCATGTATCTATCAAGTATAACTCTGTAAAAGAAAAGGTGGAAGCAAATAAAGTCAGATTGGTTTATGTGGACACTAAAGAGCAGATTGTAGACATCTTCACTAAATATTTGCCTAAAGAATCATTTGACTACTTCAGAGACGGATTGGGGGTTTCTGCCCCTCCGATAGAGACCTAAAAGATGTTGATTGGCAGTAGTCTGATATGCATTATCAGAGATACTATTCATTCCGGATTGATGTGGTGGTGCTACTACTCAGGGGGAGTAGTCAGTTGTGTGGTTCGGTGGATTTGTTATTTTTCTTTGATTTTTATGCTAGATATTTGGCATTGATGTCAAAGGGGGAGAGATATATGTGAAAAATAGAGCTTAATGAAATATCAGTCAAAGAGGGAGAGTTTAGAGCTTCATTTATATATCATCTTGTGGGAGATTGTTGGTTGTCTTCCATTGGGGGAGACTTGTTTGGTATTTCTTGGCACTTGGATATTTTTCACATCTAATGTTGACATCAATTCCAAAGGGGAAGATTGTTGGCAATTTGGAGGAATTGATTATGTGTTACATTGATGTTTTGTCATTGATGGCAACACTGGCAGTTTTGGTTGTTAATCGGTTTCCGGTTGATTCCAGTAGAGTGGTTGGATTATGATATTGATCTGGTATGCTCTGGTATGCTTTGGTTTGTGGATTTGGTTTGGATATATCATTCATGCTATTCAAATGTGTATCACCATTAGTTGGTTCAGGATTTGATGACTCGAGAGCTATCATTTGTTCTAGTAAGCATTTTTGTCACCGATGAGAGTTTTACCAAAAAAGCTTTGTTGAAGATCTTTTGATGCATGTGATAAGTGGTGTTGGTGCGGCTTCTAGATGGCTTTCAGGATGTTGTTGGTTATCTTGTTCATGTTCCTATTGATTGGTGGTGTTGGATTTGGTTTATGGTGACCTATTTTGGGTCTGGTGTTATCTAGGTTATGGACCAGTTTATGTAACGTGTTGGTGGATGATCTTGATGCATTACCAGCGGGTTTTAATGATTTGTTTACATTATTTTTGGCCCAAGCCAACTTGGTTGATCATTGGATTGCGATTTTATGTTATGAATTTATTGTATTATCTTTTAAGTTGCCGACCTAATTGTTTAGGTCTCAAGTTTTTATAAATATGATGTAAGATCTTTTTTTAGATCATGTATGGTATGGGATATAGGATTATCTATGTTCGAATAATATTATTATCATATGTGAGGGTTCTGGTTGATCATAGGTGATCGAATTGGGTGTATAAGAGAGGTTTATGGGCTATGGTATTGAGCTTAACTAGAATTGTACTCAGGCATAGGAGATGTTATTCTTGCAATTCAATCTTCATTTTGGATTGTAGTTTGATGTTTTCTGTAGTCAGTGAGGTTCCTTTTGTAATGAACAATGCGCTCTAGGTTGTTGGCCTTCCTGCATGTGCAAGCCCCTTCATTTTGTAATCACATACTTACTGCAGACTTGTATTATCTAACTGTGGCTAGGCATCCCACTGTGCTTTTTCCTGTAGACACCTAAAATTGTCCTATCTAATTAAATAAATATTTTTATTTATTTAATTATTTTATCCTAAGTCTTCTATTAATTAAATAAATCCATATTTATTTAATTAATTCATTTATCCTCTTCTAAACCTTTTTCTTATTTAAATAAATACTTTTATTTATTTAAATTATCCTTCTCCTAAATTAAATAAATATTTCATTTATTTAATTGATCACATTTCCTCTATTAATTAAATAAATCTTTATTTAATTAATTAATTCATTCATTACCCTTTTCTACCTATGACACATGTCATTCATTTCTTAACTCCTACACTACCTACCTTATCATTATTTACCTACCCTTTAATCCTAGATGACCATTTATCTTTACACCTCTTAATCTTATCCTTCCATTTCTTAAAGTGTCTTCTATATAAGAGAATACTCTCCTTCATTATCAACCCTATTTAGCTAATGAGCATTCTAATCAGTCTTATGCAATCAAGCCTTTTTATGATCAAGCTATCAACCACATTTATGTTCTTTGTTGAGATCTTGTGAATACATAAAATCTAAGAGAAAACATACCAAGCAAGATCAATGGAGATTCAAACCCTAGTGGACATGTGATGGTATAATCTTTTTGATTTTGTTGATTTGCATTGTTTTGGGTAATCTTCATATGTTATGGTGGATCTTTGTTGTTGTTAGGCTAGGGTTTTGTGGTTGAATTCATTTAGTCTTTCAATATTGTTGTTTCCAATATCAACTTTTCACCATAAACATTTTGGCATGCCCGGTGGGACATGGATTTTTGTTAGATCTACATTTTTTTACAGGTTTTCCTAACCCTATATTGTTGAACTTTGTAAAACAATTTGGAGAATAACCTTGTGTACCTAGGGTTTAGGACACAAGATTAAGATCTTTCAGAGATCTGATCTGATTTCACAAATGACTTGGAATATTTGCACCAAATTTTGTTGGCAGGTTGAGGAAAGTATGAAGAGATCTCAATCCAAAATTTAGAATTTTTGAAGAATATTTACATTTTCTATGAATTTTTTATCATTTTTAATTAAAAAAATTAATTTTGAGAGAAAATTAGCAAATTTTTCATTTTTTTACATTTTTGGAAATTTCACAGAATTAAACAGGGGGTCTATTTTTTGTGATTTAACTATTTCATAAAAAAATGGATTTTTAAAAACTAGGGTTTTTCATTATTTGGATAAGATCTCACAAACTGCTTGGAATTTTTGCATAAATGTGTTTTGATAGGTCAACAATAGTATCAGAAGTGCTCAATAAAAAAATTGGATTTTTGGGAGTATATTTAAATTTTCTATAAATTTCTTATGCATTTTCATAAAAAACTAATTTTGAAAGCAAATGAGCGATTTTTTCAAAAATTTTAATAGTTTCGGAAATTTCTCAGAATTATACACAGGATCTGTTATTTGTGATTTTAATTTTGATGCAAAATATTTCATAAAAATTCATATCTTTTAAAATTAGGTTTTGGCATTGTTTTGATCATATCTCACAAACTGCTTGGAATTTTGGAAAGAATGTTTTTATGCAAGTTTGGAAGGGTATCAGGTGTTTCTAGTAAAAAATTCAATTTTTTTTAATCAATTTTTTATTTTCTATGATTTTTTATAAAAAATTAATTTTTGGAGCAAATTAGCAATTTTTTGGGATTTTCTTACATTTCTGGAAATGTCTCAAAATTTTATAGGTGGTATGTTTTTTATAATGAAAAATAACTCATAAAAAATCAGATATTTCAATCTATTAAATAACATCTTGTCGAAGGCCCCTATTTCACAAAATCTTTTGGATCTAAAATTTACCTAACTTGTGTGTTTCGAGGAGGGGTATTATTTAAAAACTACTAATAATCTTGGTGCAGAATATTTGGTAAAGATTTGATTTTAAAATTGATTTATTTGTCTTCTTAGTCTAGCAAACACTTCAATTGGTGCACTAAAATTGAACCAGTGTCTTTTGTGTCTTGAGCAATAGGCTCTTTGTGTTTAATCTTTAGAGAGCCTACCTCCTCGTGTGGTCATTAGGACTACTAGTGAGAAGGGAATGACCCAAGTGGTAGGGAGGCAAACCCCTCTCTTTCAAACCACTATAAATGACTATATCCATGGTGAAAGCCATGGGTAATGTGTGTTGATTAGTCCATACTGACACTATGTCTCCCCATAAACTCATTTGATCAAATTTATTTGATCAATAGTAGGGCATAACCCCTAACGGCTGGGAGCCTTTTGTATTTACAGAGCTGAAAGTGTCACATGTATGGCCACACGAGCGGATGCCCTTACTAACACCTTTTGTTTTAGAAAGCCAAAATCCTTCTAGTTGTTGGGGTAGGAGGTCTGACCTCTAGAGCGGCCCACACACATACGGTTCTTAGTAGAGATACAAAGTTCACCATGGGGAGTTTTCATGGGGACTGATGTTTGGCTGCCCCAAAGAAGTGTGTGTTGAGGGTGGATCTAGTGGGGTCAAGCATATAAGTATCCACTTTGAATAGCGTAGCCTCAGGGGAAACCCCATGTGTGATAAACAACTATTGTCTTGGCCAATGATAAAAATTGTGCTTGTCTTCTTTTAAAAATTCAAACATTCAAGACCAAACATCAAAACATTGTGTCTTTTGTGTCTTCAAGTGTATGCAAAACATTTTTACATCAAACAACACACGTTTTTTTTAGACATTTTGAGTCTAAACATCGGAAAACATAGAGTCATCATCAACATTGTGTCCTCTTATCACGAAAAATGGTTAAAAATTCAGATTTGGTCACAACAACAACTTCACAAATTGGAAAAAATTCCACTCGGATATTCTAAATGTGTATGTGTTATCATAGAAAAATTGCATTCACAGGATTCCCAGAAACACATATGTGCAGTATCTAGTCAAGTTTGTGCTGGGTAACCGCGTCTGTGAAGTATACAGGCGCGTTTGTGTTCAATATTGGGAAAGTTTACACTCTAGCAAACAAGAACAATCAGTTTCAAAATTATTGAGCTTCCTAAGTTATTTCTTTGGGTTTTCATCTAGCATTCAACCTATTTTTGGTCTCACAAAGTTCATCATTGATTTGCATCTTGCATAACATTCACATTTGTCTAAACTTGAGTTAAAAGGTTGCTTGCTTGTCCCCATCTTACTTTGTCAACACAATACATACAACAACATTTTGCAAAGTGGTCCCTCATCAAGGTCTATCACCTTTGGGTCTCACTTGGTCTTACTTAGATTCAAGGTCAACTTACCTCATTAAGAGATCTATCATCTCTTTGGAAGTCACACCTACTCTACTACATACATACTTGGTCTTACACTTTGGACATTGCAATTACACCTCAGATTCATTTACATTCCACCCAACTCTTGGTCTTCCATACACTTTCCATTTGCATCTAGTCTCACACATCTTGGTCAATCCCTAGTTCATGGTCGAAACTCATTCCCAAAAATATAGGAGGGAAGCTAAAGAGGCTCAAGAGTCTACAAACATGAGTGGCTATGAGTACGACAATGATATCTTTTTCAATTTTGATCATACCACATTACCTGACATTGACATCTATAGAAACATTCAGAATGTTGAGAACCTGGATGATACAAACAATAATGATGCACAACATGACAATGTTGACAACATTTTAGTACACTCAGCACAAGTGGAGGAAACTATCATGGATCCCCATTTTAATAGATTGGTTGAAGAGATCATGAGAAGAGATAGACAATATTTCCTACAAGTGATTGCACAAAGTGGAGCTAAGATACCTCACGATTTTGACATGTCCCAAATAGTGGAGAATAGACCTACTCAAGAAAGTAAACTCACCATGGATCAAAGGAGACCTAATAGTAGAGGTAATAGAGCACCACATTTTGTGCTTGAGTCACTATCATCCTTGCTTCAAAAACCTGAGGTCCCAAATACACATGGTCAAGCTTATGATACTCATGAAAGAACATCTCATGAACAACTCCATCTACATAGACCTTTATGGAAATCTTATGCCGATAAATACACTCAATCACATACTAATACTAAAGACCCAATTCAAAAGCAATTGGATATCTAGAGGCATGCTCAAAATTTGGACACAAGCAAACCCCGTGTCAAATTAGGGGGCAATACACAAGAGAAAACTCATGATATGTCGTATGACCCTATATCAAGTGCTCACTATATGCATTATCATTATAGACCTCCTCCATATGAACATGTTTACAATCAAAACCATCTATATATGCAGTATCCTCCTCCTCCACCCGGTGGCTCAGGCATGGGATATGGTCCAAGAAGTCAGTCTCCACCCAAAAATAATTTGGAATAGCAAATAAAGGACTTACAAAAGAAGATGGAGGGCATCAATACACCAAAACCATCTTACACAATGAGAGATATATGTCCCTATCCATTTGATAAAAGCATTCCAATGCCTCCATTTCCTACACACTTCATACAACAAAAGTTTGATAAATACAGAGGCAAAAGGGACCCTAAGGCACATATATGACAATTTTTCATAGCTTGCATTGAACCAACCCAATTTGAATCTGTGTAACCAACTAACTCAAACTTTTTAGTGGGAGAATAATGAATGCCAAAATTTTGTTTATCACTCTCCTACCTCGTGATACTTTTAGTAGTTTTCCAATGAGACTCATGTGGATCTTGCATGAATTGAAAGATGAGACTCATGACATACATATTATCAGGTCTAGTGGTTGTCAGATACAGGAGGTGACCAACCAAACTTCTATACAAAGTAGCATTAACCTTGGGACTTGCATCTTCCTTGGTTAATTTTTCACCAAGTGTTATGGGTTTGTACATTCTTTGCATGCCACCATTCTAAACTTCTTCAAGGAATCAACTACTTACTTAGTTTGGGAAATATGTATACCTTTTGATGTTTTTTGTATCTCCACACTAATAAAATAGTACATGATCCCTAGATTTGACCTAAATGTAAACCCCCTATTCCCAACACATTTCCCTTTCCTTCTATGTGTAGGAAGAAGGTGCATAGTTGTAACTCTGGAATTAAGCTTTATTTGTAGATATAGAGAAACCCTTTTTGACGCATGGAAAGTTTGGAGGACCAAGAGGGTGGGCGACCTAGTCTGAACACATGGTCCGTGCTACTTTTGGCCAATTTTGTAAAGCGGCTCCAAATCATCTCAAACTTCTCAAATTCAGGATGAAATCCTAAATCTGCATCTCACTGTTTTCTCATATTTGTTTTCATTTCCAACACTTAGTCTTAATTCCACTAGTCAACTTACAAAAGAGAGTCAAACATATTCCATTTCAATCAATCTACTTAGTATTTAGTCCTAATCTGATTAGTAACTAAATCTAGTGGATTTACCCCCTCTTTTAAATGTAAAGGCATCTCCCCCAAGCCAAAATAGGTGATTTGGTGATTTCTTCTTCTATCTTGCAAATTGCCAAGTCACCTAAATTTTTCCCTTTACATTCATATTTATTTATGTTAATATTTAGTTACTATTTTGTATTTTAGAGGCCTTTACCATTGTACTTCTTTGTTAAAACTAAGTTTACATTTTGAACCTCATGGACAATATATTGACTATTCAATTATGAGCACAAAAAGGAAGAAATGTATACCAAAAAGGCGAGCTTCCAAATTGAAAATTAAAAATTAGAATAGACCTTGCAAAGATACATTCCCTTTAAAAAGTAGTATTACTCAGTATATTGTTTCCAATGAGAAAAATTATCTTTTTCACGTTGGTTCTATATAGTGTCATCAAATGCTTCCATGATACCTTTTTGTAGGTGATTTGCTAGTAGGGTGATTGTGAGGTAAGTTGCTGAAAGAGTAGCTATTATTAAATAAAGAAAGAGAGGAAAAAGAAAGAAAGGCTTACCTTCAAGAAGGAAAGGTAGGGGTTCATCTCTTTGATTCAAACATTTTCCTTTTGGATCAAAGGTAAATATGAAACTGAGTAAGATAAGGAATGTTGAAGCTAGAGTGTTAATAGTTTTTGTAGGCCTACAAAGTGTAATAAATGATTCTTTTGTTACCCTCTCATACTTTTTCTTCCTAAAGACATATATATTTTTAGTGAGGCTCCAATCTGAAACCTACCAATATAATGAGAGTAATAACCTAACATATGATTTCATGAAACTTGAATTCTTTGATTTTTTAAAATAGAGAAATGTGCTCTTGTAAACAGAAAAGATTGGCTAAATAGACATTTAAATTTGGAATCGATATGTAGATGCAAATTAGAACAACAGAAAATCCTTTGGTCAACCTCACTTCGCTGTACTTTGCACATTTAAAACTAGCAATTAATAAAATTTGATTTTGTTTATCTGAACTGTAATGTATACCTTTCAAACGGATCAACATATCAAATGATACAACTCTAGGAATTCAAACAAATCAATACAAAATTTTAATTGAAATCACTATGACATTTGCAGACAGTGTATAGAGTCACAATTAAACCTTAGTTATCTTTTTTCAAGATATTTGGTTGCTAGGCCTTCCATAACTTCTACTGTTGTATTTGCAATCCATCACAATTTTGCCGAAGAAGACATCCATCCAAATCCAGTGCAATTTCACTGCTGGAAGACATAGCACAACCACCTTTAATCCTTTTTTTGGGTTAAGTTTTAGGGTATCGTTAGTCATGGCAAAAGGACACAATTTTTTTTTTCCAAATTAATCGTAATTTTCAATGAACAGATTAACAGCGATCAAAATTCCACATCCTAAAATATTAACAAAATCACGTACTTTGATACCAAATAATAATTTTGCACAGGCCAAAATAATAACAAACTGTAATAAAAAATATTTTCTGCAGACCATATTCTACACATTAGAAGACCATATTCTACACATTAGAAAACCTTTAAGACCATTCCAATACTAAGCATTAACCCTTTTATTATATGAAGCCAAAAAAAAAAGAAGAAGAAGAAGAGCAGCGTCTAAACAGAACTAAAATTCAAAGCTTTTATGACATGAAAAAATAATGAGTTCGCAAACTCAAATAAGAAACCATGCCAAAGAAAAAGAATAGACCATAAAATAGAGTCGTTTGCTTCACACGCATTACAGCATGCTAAAGAGTTTCTTTGAAAAATAAGCTAAGCTAAAAAAACTACGAAACAATTTAGAAACTGCAGAATGACAGTGTATATCATGCAGCACGATAGATGTAATGCATCAGTTACCAACAGTACCTGTGATCATGAATTTAAAGGTTGATACGAATCCCTTATGTAACTAAAGATTTGACTAAGACTAAGATGGAACCTAATCAAGGATTATGAGAGATAATATTCATAATATTTGATTGATATACGTATATTACCTTTAAAGGTATTCACACATTGCATAAATGAAATAGTGGATTTATTATGAGGAATAATCAGTCAGTTTACATGCAAACTTTATTTATTTTTATCAATAAAAGTGGAAGGGGCCACACCCAATTACAGACCTCAACAATGTGAGACAAAAGAAGTAAAAAATTATGTAATACATAAAACAGCCAAAAAGCCACAGCACCCGTCATTATCCAAAACGTCCAACCCCTCATTGACCCCGCAACCTAGACCTAGCACAACTAAAAGAGACACCGGAGCAGTCACTGTGAAAGGAGGAAGAGAATTTTATTCTCCCCTATAATCTGCTACACCACAGCGTCTCAACGTCCATTAGAGAAAGACTGCCATCAGTCTCCTGCCTGAACTTTTTCTCCAAAAAGATAGCTCTCCACCAACTACAGGCTAAAAGTTGTCATCAAAAACCTCCCTAGACTCATTCAACAACCACTTTTCATCTTCCACATCAATTGCAAAATTTGCCAACTTGTTTGCATCCAAATTACCTTCTCTGTAGATATGAGAGACCATTATGTCCTCAAACCTATGTAGACTCTTCCAAACCTCCTATAAGAATTTAAGAGCTTCCAATTTTGAGCACTCTTAGTCCTAATTGCATTGATCATCAACAACGAATCTCCTTTAAGTGCACCTTCGGCAATTTCAAATGCTTACACAACTCAACACAAGAGTAGCAGCTTGCAGCTTAAAAATCACTTCGTTGTTGGTTTCTTTACCAACTTTTCTTTACATCCATTGCGGTAATACACACTTTCTCATCTCGAACTAAACATCCAGGACCTGGACTATCAAGGCAGCACCATCAAAGTTACCCACCTAGCGCCCACCTGACTTGGGGCATTCCATGAACCAGGTTAACCCCATTTGTACTAGGAGGATGACTAAACCAGGCCAAGCAAATTTCAGTTTGTCATCCCAGAAAGAAAAAACCTTCTTTCCTTGTATTTGTAGTCTTACACTATTATTAACTATTTACACAATTGCTGCTGCAATCTTATTCATTAGAAGCATAGCACTCATCTCCTTACCTTGAAAAATCTATCTATTGCATTCCTTCCAAAATTCCCAGAAAACATTGCATCTTTTTATAGAAAAAGGCCACTCATTAGAAAGTTATAATAGATGTGATAGTACCCACATTGTTGTAGATGCCTTAAACTTACAAAAATAGTGCCAACAGATGTTGCAGAGATCTATAAGTCTCGCTAAAAGTGCCAAAAAAAATTAGATGCATAAATTTAGAACAAGCTACGGAGGATAGAACAATACAACAGTAACAGAAATTTATGTTGCTAACACTCAGCTTGGAGCAAAAAAAGTAAGCTACAGAAAATGTGTCAGAAGTTACAGAGACAGAAAATAATGTATTGCGGGGAATAGTCTACCGCTACAGGAACGCACTGAAAAATTATAGAACTAACACAAATCATGCTGTAATAGTTTTTATCATATAATAACCACTCATTAAATACCCGAATTCTCAACAAAAATCAACTCCCTTGTCAAGCAGCACAACTCATAACTACAGTCCAAGAGAGAAATCACTTAGAAGAGCAATATTTTATTATTTGATCAAAATACAATCTTTTGCAATCATTTGTACAATATTTACATATCTTTAAAAATGCTGGCCTAGTTCTGAGATCCCCAACCTCACATGCTCCGTTTTTCTCTCTGTTCTATTCTCTGTCTACTGGTTTGTGCCCTACTGCTTTTCTGCTCTGTCCTCTTCCCTTCTTTTTTTATATTCTCTAATTGCTGCTCTTTCAAAATCCCTCTAAAAATCTATAAACGTCTACTAAATCCCACCTAAAAAATGCCATAAATGCTCAACTTCTGTTTTTTTAATTCGAAAATCCCTCTCAAACTTATTCATCATTCTTCCTTTTATGCATAAATAAGCATAAAAAAGTCTATATGTGACTGTGGCTGCCCCAAACAGTCAAAATTTCAAATTCAAAACAACCAACAGACATGAGCATGGAGGCAAAAGAAAAAAGGATCCATGTTTGATGCCCCTGCATCAAGATGTTGAGGAAGAGGAGCAGACCATTGCAGTTTACTTGAGACTAATTTCCAACACAACTCAGTCAACTCACAATTCAAGAGTAAATGATCAACTATTTCTTCTTCCTTCTTGTAAAGTGGTCTTGTAAAGTGGGCAATGGAAGGGGTCAACAAATCCCAACCTTTTTAAATAAATGGAGTACTGGAGTTATATATTTTGTCAATTTCAGATTTGAACTTGTGACTTTTCATCCTTGCATAGGCTTTTCATCTATATAATTATGTAAAACAATTCTGCTAAAACCAAAGACTAGAAAAAAATTAAACATAAAATAGCTATCATTTAACATGAAATTTTTGTTGGAGAATATATTTCAAATTAGCAATCATGGATAGGATCCTTTGTCTTGAGGTTGTACTTCATATATCATACTAAAAACAGTTTCATATATATTTTTGTTTAATTTAAATAAGATAAAATAGTAAATGCATATAAGATATATTATAAGATGAAAAATACTGCTGTTGTAGATTTTAGAATTGTTCTCATCCAAAGACAACAAAATATATTTTACAAATTTGAATTAGAACAAATTCTACCATAGATAAAAACCTTGCTATAAAAATATTTCAAATTCAATTGAAAATATAAAATTATTAAATTATTAAATTATTAAATTTATAAATCTAATAGAAAATAAACAGTTCTAAATGATTTCTCTTTACTTTTTTACATAAAATTCCATTTTAATATACCAAGAAACATATAGTAAGTCATAAATCTAACATGTATTCTAGATAGATCAAATTATTAAGAAACAAGTCCCAAAAACCTAATCTAACTAGGAATGTCAAAGAATTTATACCTTCATACCTGGCTTAACTTGAAAGTCACAGATTATATTATACCTATTTAGTCTCATATTTAGTCATTTAGTCTCATAAACTGAGTAAACCTGATCTGACTCCAGCACCTCTAATGTCTATAGTCTAACTAGATATATAGAAAAAATCCACAACTGATAGAATGTAAGATTTCTATTGATCTCTTAAATAGAACCTATACTTTCATACCTGGCTTCACTTGAAAGTCACAAATTGCGTGATACCTATTAAGTCTCATAGACTGAGGAAGCCTGATCCGACTCCAGAACCTCTTATCTAAACCATAGACAAACAGCTTTATGCTACCATGCACACCTATAAAGCAGAGAAAATTGCCTACCCCTATAATGCTGCACTCAAAAAAAGGACGCTCTTCAGTTGGTTTCGGTGAATAACCCACCTTTATAAATTGACGGCACATATGAGGAGGCATTCTTGTCATCTCCTTCCAACTCCATACTGACCTATCCTCCTTTTCCCATTCCAATTCCCATACAACCACCTCACAGTTCACTACTTTGTCATCTGAGTCCATTTCCAGATATGTTACTACAAACAGGAACGATGACCCCAATACAACCACTTGAGAGTTCCATGAGTTTATCCTATCCCCCAGAATTGATAGATTCGCCTCTGGAAATGTCACTAGTTGCGGTTGCTTATCTTCCATGTTCCAAACCACAAATTCCAAATCAGATGAAGTACAGATGAGAAAACCCTTGGGACACAAAATAGAAAGAATATCAAAATCCTCTTTGGGCAAAGGCAACTCAACTTCAATCTGCCATTTCTTTTCAAAGCAATGATAAATTTGTATGCAACTAGGGTTTTCTTTTTTCGACAGACCCACAATTTTGTAGGACTCTCCGTTCTCCATTATTGCCCCTACATTTACATTCTTTGCTATGACAACCGGAAGATATCTGTATGTGCTTGTAAGTGGATTACAGATCATATGTTTTGTCCGAGGCTCTGTGATCTCGAATAGCAGAAGGCCTGCACCTGAAATATAAAAAAGTGAATGGCCTAGTTGTGAGAGACTTTTAGTTATTCGGCTTGGCAAGAAACGAAGGGAAATAGTCTTCCACGATTGCCTGAGTAAACAGTAGGCTATGGCATGCGTTTCATTGCAGAAGAGAATCCATGGATTGCTCTCTGGAATTAAAGACAGAAATCTATTAGAGGATAAGAGCATATTCCACTCTTTGCACACAATGCGAAATCGAGAACTGAACTCGACCGGTACGCTAGAAAACATCATCTCAATCATATGATCAGGGCATTCAGACCAAATTGATTCCTGATCATTTCTCTCATTGCGTACAATATACTTTCTCTTCTTCATTGTAGGCAACAATATTTCAGAGCTTCCTAGATCTTCGTCTGCATTTTCAACAACACCCACATATTCGGCATCCATTATTATTTCTTTAGAGTATATGCGATCCTTGTGTTGGCGTATTATTTAGAATCCCGTGGATTTATCATGCAAAAATATATCTCCTTTGTTTGCCTATCTTGCCCTAAATATTTATTGTCGTTTACTTAAGGGGGTAAAACTCACTATTTCAGAATTTTGTAGTATTATATTGGAAGTGTAAATTTATTAAATTAATTTATTGCTAATTGTAAATTTATTATATTGGTAGTGTACATTTATTAAATTAATTTATTGTTAATTGTACATTTGTTATATTGGTAGTTGTAAATTTATTGTTAATGTTGATTATGGATATTATTATAAAATGAAATTTATTTTTTAAGATTTTAAAAGCAACAAATCTTGTGATGTCATATTTATGTATCATAAAAATATGAATTAAAGTACAACCACACATCTATCTTTTCCTAGGAGTCCTCTAAGACACCTCAACGGATATCCTAATTATAGTTAGGGGTTGTGCCAATTTAACCTCTTTTAAATATATTTTTTTTAGATTTTAAAAGCAACATATCTTGTGATGTCACATTCATGCATCATAAAAACATGAATTAAAGCACAACTACCTATCTATGTTTTTCTAGGAGCCTTCTGAGACACCTCAATAGATATCCTAATTATGGGTAGGGTTTGTTCCAATTTAACCTCTTTTAAATATTGGGAGTGATTTTAAAGAGCCATATACTAGTTTAATATGAATTCATCTCATTGGAAGTTGTCATTTTATTGTTAGTGCTGATGAGGATATTTATTATCAAATAAATTTTATTTTTTTAGATATTAAAAGCAACAAATATTTTCATGCCACATCCATGTATCATAAAAACAATGCACAGTTACCAATCCTATCCAGTTGTCAATAGAAACCTTAATTATAAGTAGAAGCTTTGCTAGTTTAACCTCTATTAAATATTCCAAGTGATTTTCAAAAATCATCAATGACTTTTTTATATAATATTATATTGGTAGTTGTGAATTTATTGTTAGCATTGATCACATATATTGATTATTAAATGAAATTTCCCTTTTTAGATTTGAAAGAAACAATTCTTGCCATACCACATTCATGTATCATAAAAACTTGAATGAATTAAAGAACAACTGTTGATCTATCCTTTTGTAGGACTGTTTTAAGAATTTGTTGTTAGTATTGATCATGAATATTTACTATTAAATAAATTTTATTTTTTATATTTTAAAAGCAACAAATCTTGTCATGCCACATTCATGTATCATAAAAACATGATTAATGCACAACTATAGATCTATCTTTTTATAGGGTTCTTTTAGACATCTCAATAGATACCTAATTATAAGTAGGGTCTTTAGTTATGAATTTATTGTCAGTGTTGATGACAATATATTTATTATTAAATAAATTTTATTTTTAGACATTATAAACAACAAACCAAATGATGCCACATCCACATATCATGAAAATGTGAATTAATGCACAACTACTAATCTATCATTTTCTAGAATTCCTTTGAAACACCTCAACATGAACCATAATTATAGTAGGGGTTTTGCTAATTTAACATCTATTTAAATATTTTTATCATGAATCCAATCCCAATATGACCTTCCATCTACAAGTTCATTAGCTATCCACCTTTGATTAAATTATAAACAAGGGGGTCATCATTGAGAAATCCCTCATTGCTAAAGGTTTGGTTTCTCCATGGTGATCCTTCCCTAGTTTATAACTATTACATAATTATCTAAGCTAAAAGGTATGAGTTACAAAAGGTGTTTGAAATATCATTTATAGAGTAACTAGCCAAATGGATTAGATAAAAGTATTGTTCTACTGTTACAGACTAGTTGGCCAAATGGAAATAAAAATACTTTAGTTTATATACATGCAAACATAATGCAATCAATTGAAGTTTCAAAATAATTAGCATTCATATACTAACATAAAAATGAATAAGCAAAAGCATATTTAATTACTATATAATAATTTTGTGATATCAAACCCAATAGTCTTATGTTTTTCCTACCAATTTCTTTTTGTCCTTTACATTCTAGATATTGTTAACATAATCTTATAAAAAATATGTTATTGTTATCCATGATGTATTTGAAAAATAGTGAATGAATAACATATTGTCTTCCTTTGTGAGTGGATGTAGTCTTTTATGGTGAACCACTATAAATTTGTGTTTGTGTCTTGTTTATGATTCTCTAATTTTATTCTTTAGTTTACTTTATTTGTCTTTGATTATTTTAAAATTGATATCAAAGCTTGGTTAGAGCCTAGAGCTGAGTGCTTTTATATAGTAAATAGTCATGCTAAAGTGAAAGTTGTTCATCCTACTTTAGATTCACCATTGTGTGGGATTTTGGCTGCTCGAAAGAGCTTGTTGGGTCAATTAGATGATGAAGTTGATTCTATTGTTGAGGAATTTCTTATCAACTTATAAATTAAGGAGCAAGACTCGATAGAGAATGTTGATGTCATACAAGTGGAAGATGAAACAATGTGCCATCTACATTTGTGGGATGAAGAAAGTGAGAATACTACTATCAAACAAGATTGATGTAGTGAAAAGGAAGATTCACTACTACAAAATGAAGAGAATGCAGATAAGGAAGATTCAATTGAAGATGGGGATGTTGGATTTGTTTCTTTCTCAACTCTTAGATGTAGTTGTGGCAACTATAAATGATTTGTACAGCCATAAACTCGTGACACTGAAGAGTGATATAGGCATAGTAGTTGTAGTAGCCAATGTGAAAGAAATTAGCATCGAGGGCAGAATGGAGTTTAAAAATTGTGAGAAGAAGCCCAAAGTAGTGGACGGGCAGGTGAAGAGTCACTTGGAGTAGGAGGCCGATGATATGAGCCTCTATAGTGGAAGCCTAGATTTTTTTGCCCTTCACGACAAGGGAAACATGTTTTTCATTAGAGATCATGAGAATAAGGATATGACAGAGTCATAACTAGAAAAACCTAATATTTTATGCCAAAAAAATTGAGCAAGGTAATATTGCAAAACTGAAAAAAATCAAATTGGTAGTACCATCTCAAGTACAGTAAGGAGGCAGCACACACTTGGAATGAACTACATGAAGAAATGATAGGAGATAATGTATTAGTGAGTGCCAATAGACAATGTAAGGCCATTTATAGTTCTCTAGAAGCATGGCTAAGTGAAAAAGTTGAATCGGCTAAGGAGGAGGCATCTAAGTGGAAACAAAAATGGAAATGAACAAAATGAGAGGTGGTTTTCCAAACAAAAATTTCACCCAAGATGGGGATCCCCCTGCTCCTGAGGTATGCACTACAACCATGGAAATTGTAGAGCCACAGATGGCTCCAAAGACTAGAGAAGTAAAGAGAGATGTGATGAAGGGAGAACTAAAGCTTACCAATGCAAGGGAATAATTTAAGTTGGTAATCGAGGAAACTGTACTTATTGAGAAAATATTAACAACTATGAAGGTTGTTGTAGCTCTCTTGTGTACCACCTTAGGTGGAATATTCCTTGTCTCAGTGGGTACTGAGTGTGATTCTGACAGTATAGAGAGTATACTATGAACTAAAGGAAGGAACCTAATTAACTAATGTGATAGTAGCTGCAAGGGATAAGATTGTATAGGTGATCATAGATGAAAGATGAAGAAAATGAAATAAACACAAATATAGAAAGACATTTCTCAAAAGTAGATTTTCTATTAAATAAATGAACTATAAAACTTATTTATCACATGATCAAGGATAAATTATCATATGATCAAAGATGAAGATTTTATTAGAATCTACCTCTTTCTATAGAGGTCTTAGACAAATTAATGGACAACTAAATATAGAAGAACACATGGATAATTACGGTTAACAATTTCATTCTATTTTTAGAGATCTTATGTTTAGCTCCTCAAATGAGAGTTTCTCCTCATTATATTTTTAGAAATCCTATTTTTATGCCATGCAAAAAACTACAGAAGATTTCATGCGAGGTGGAGAAATTAGAATGCCAATAATCTCTCCCTTAATTTCAACCACAAATTGGATTGCTTCAACACAAAAAAAATTGATATCTTCTTTTGACTTCAATGATATTTTCTCCTAACATGATGCATCATGAGGTGATCTCCTTTTTTATGGAAAATTCTTTTCTTTTAGCTCCTTCAAGCTTCTTCAACCCTTTTTTAAGACTTATCTTCTTCAAGCCTTCTATAAGACTTGGACTTGAATTCATGCAAATTAACTTGTTATGTTTTGTGATCTTCCTACAACATCAAAAATGGTAGCGAAGCTTCATCTTAAAAAATGAAGATCCCATCAACCTCCCTTATAACTAGTCAAATCCCCTATTAATTTGAACATTTTTCATTTAACATGAGGTCACTAGAAAAACCAATTCTTGTACGTGTTGGACTACGAATCCCTTTGACTTCAATCTCCTCCTATGAATACCAAATTTACCTTTTTACCTTTAATTGATGTGTTGGCTTCATTCTTCAACACCTATGTTTTCCTTCAAAATGAACACTTAGACTAGTGGCTAAATAGACTTTCATTAAAGGAACCCTTAATAGGTGACAACCCTTCTCATGCGGGTACAATTTAGAAACTTCCCTTACACAAAGAAAAGAATGTATTTTATGAATAATATTTCTTCATCTCCTTCGCTACAATTTGTTCTTTTCCAATTGAAGAAAACATATATATTTGATACCAATTGAAGAAAATTAAATAAACAAAAATATAGAGATGCAGAGCACAAGATGCCACTAAGAGGGGGTGAATCGGCGGTTTCCAAACTTAACCCTTTTAATCCTAAATGTGAGTACCAGTTAACATATCAAGAACCAAGAGAACATATCAGTGAGATAAGGGAAGACCAAATGCAAGCACACACAAAAGGCACATCACATAACACTGGATATACGAGGAAAACCCAATGTGGGATAACCTCAGTGAGAAATTTTGTTAGATTCTACTTCTCTAATCTATCCTTACAATAAAACAATTGTATTACAAAATTTAGGGCACCAACCCAAGGAGCACCAACTCCTCTCAATCAATCTTCCTCTGCACTATTCTCTGCTTGTTCTCTAACTCTAACTCAACTCAACCTTCACCTCGTCTAGTATCTTCTCACACTCTCTCTACTCTCCTTTTCTCACTAAAACTTCCTTACCACTTCAGACTCTACCGGTTTGATGAACTTTCAGACTCTGCTCTTGGTTATCGGTTACTTTGCTTACTGGTCAAACCCTGCTATGTGTTATGTCGATTCTCTGCTGACATTCACTCTACACTGTTTCACTCTTTGTTGCCTTCTACCAGTTCTAGGACTACAGGTTCACTTAACTATTACCCTCTTGGCAGCTTACTAGTCACTCGAACCTTACCGGTTAAACCCCTCTTAAACCCTATTACCATTTATGCATTTACAGTTCACTTAGTCACTAAGATGTCTTTTCTCTTCAACACTATGACTGACAAATGCATGAGTAGGCTCTTCTTCACCTCTCTCCAGCCTACAGCATCAATATATCGATTGTCTTATCCTTGCACGTTGAATCCTCTTACTGGTTACACTACCATACACTCAGTCGCTTCTAAGTTCATCAATTAACTCATTGGCTAATTGGCTTTTTGATGCACACTCACTCTCTCTTATTCTATATCTGGCATCACAACCTCTAGTAGAATCATCAAATCATTTCAATCTTTGATCTATATATTTATAGCCAATCTTTCTCATCAAAAGGAAACTAAAAATTGGCATGCTAGTGTTTACTCCACTGACCACGAGGCATATCAAATCCAATCAAATCTCATCTTCAAGATTGACAACTTGCAGAAAATCAAGCCTCCCCACCATATCTATTCCTTCCAACATACGTCTTCTATCTTTGGCAACCTACATCCTAATTTGTTGGCCTTATGTTTTGTTAATCACCATGCATGATGCAGTTTCCTTCACCTACTCTGATTTTCTCAAGCAGTGCAACATAGATCTCCATTGTTCGTCATGCCTCGAGCCGCAAAGATCTGCAATCATCCCATAAACTTTGCAGTTAGCATTAAATGTGAATCCAATCACTAACTACCTTGTTGATGCATGGTTCACTTTCACCTGTCCATTTCCACATGGAGTCCACATGTATTTCTAGTCGCCATCCAACTCAGTTGTCTAGTGTGTCGGTTCATACTTGGTCACCGACAAGTGTGTACTACCGATGCTTACCTATCGGCTCTCTAACCCTGTTGGTTAACCTTCATGCCTGCACTTTACTGTTCTATTGGTGGAACACATTAACTGATCATCAAATCAAGCCAACCCATATCAGATATCCTGGGTGAGTCATCTTGCTCATCTCCAACCGATTGAGAGTTCTTCACTTTGCCTCTTGGTTCTTTATTCCTTACCAGTGTCCCTTTTTACCAGTCACATCATTATTGGTTGGAAACAATAAAATGCCAACACAACACTCATATTAACATCAATGATAGCACTACCGATTGACTGTAATGACCATAATGTCGGTTGACATGAATGACAACACAATGCCAACAAGAGAGACATTGCTCAAAAAAAAAATCTATTAATTCAAATGAATTACAATACTTCTTGATCATGTGATCAAGGATCAATGATCAAATGCTTAGAGATGAATATTTTAGTATAATTTTCCTCTTTATATAGAGTTGTTATAAAAATAAATGGAAAACTAAAAATAGAAGAACCCATATGCACAATTATAGTTAAAAACTTTTCTATTTTTAGAGCTCTTATCTTAGCTCCTTAAACTAGAGTTGTACTTCATTCTATTTATAGAAATCCTATTTTTTTATCATATAGAAATTATAGAAGATTTCATGTGAGGTGGGAAAAAAAGCATTCCAATAGAGGAGACAGGGTTTAATGGTGTAAGTTTTAGGTTTTGGAGATGAAGAAAATGATTCCCTATTTTGAATTTGAAGTTGTAGTACAAGACTTCTTGCAAGGGAATGATGTTATTTCTAGAATTGGCAGTATGAATAGCCGTGTTGAAGGTCAATGTGGTTTTGGAAGATGAAATATGGGTCATTTTCTCTCAAGAGGGAGTAAAAAATAAGACACCTTATGGATTGAGTTCAATTTTATTATATTTGATTGAAGATTACATTGCAACCTCTCTAGAGAGAAATGAGTGTGAACATGATAATAATAGTATTGTGGGGGGTTTGGTACAACATGTAGTTGGGTATCTGACGTGTCTACCTAGAGTATGCATCATTTGTCGGAACCACTACTCAATGAAGAGAAACATTTGTAGTTACATCTATGACGCTCGTAGAGATATTTGTTGTAAAAAGGTTTTTCCTTATTGTGAATATTTTTGGAAGACAAAAGTGTGTTGTAATTGTTTGAGGTCATCGTAAATTACTTCCACTTTTAGGTGGTTCACACAATGGAAGGGTTGAGGAAGAGACATTTGGTAGTTTTACTACTATGAGTGGACATTATACATTGAGAATTCATGATGAAGTGATGAAGATTTTTCTGTTTTCTACTATATTTCAAAGCATTCATTGTCATTCCCAATTCAGGGCACCCAATTTTGTTGTGGGATCATGTTTTCATTTTAGGTTCATCCACAAGTTTTTCCTATGGAATGTGTATTGTGGGTCATATGTCAGTGACCCTTTGTGGAGTTAGAATTCCTTTGATTGGGCATTTTTTGAGTTGGCAGTCAAAGAAACTAAATTGACTACTTATGTATCTAAGGACCTTGAAATTGGTGAAACAGTTCTAGAAAGTGGAATAATTATGGGATCCTACCCTATAGATCATATGACTTTGGAGTATTTTAAATTGATTGGTTTAACAAAAAGAATTGAAGGTGTTCCTGATTGTGGATTAAATCCAAAAATGTTCAAGTAGCTATCTCGAGCATATGAAGAGCTCGGTGATCTAGAGAAAAGGGAGATCTATGGTCAATATGGTGAAGATGCTTTGATATAAGGAATAGGTAGCTGTGTTTTCTCACACAATCCCTTTGACATATTTGAGTCATTCTGTGAAGTGTAATTTTTTGGTGGCTCTATTTTTGAAAGGCGGATAGATTTGGGGTCAGCAGGTAGAATGTTTTCCCTCTTTGATTTGTATTTACAAGGAACAACTAGAGGAAGGCCTTCATCAAGCATCTATTGGAGATATGGAAACCAAAAAATTAGTGGGATTCAATTCCTGTTAGAAATTGCAAATTTTTTTTTGTGGGGGAGTCAAAATTCTAGTATTATGTTTTATTAAATTTGATGCATGGTTTGGAGAATACCCATTCAAAGTTTTCTTTAATAGAATATAGAAAAGAGAGAATCTTTTTTGCATTAGGTTACAAAGTGATGTTATGAATGGAAATGCAGGGATGTGTGAGATTGTTGGTATGCAGCAATGGTTGGATTTCAAGTGGGAGGTTGTTAAATATGAAACCCATAAGTATTATGTTTTTCCCTCCAATACCTTTTGGACCTTCACATTATGAATATTGTTAATATAATTACTTATAAAATACATGTTGTTGTTGCCTACAATTTATCTGATAAATAGTGAATGAATAACATATTGCCCTTCTTTGAGAGTGGATATAGCCTTTAATGGTGAACCACTATAAATTTATATTGTATCTTATTGTTTGATTCCCTCTTTCTATTATTTAGTTCAGTGAATCTACCCTTTATTATTTTAACAACATTTTTATAGAAAGGATAGCTTAAAGGCTTTTAAATCACCATTCAACCCATCATGGAAAGAATAATTGATTCAAGGTTATGAAATTATCATACAATACTATCATATATTGAATAACCAAAATGATATGGAAGCTTACCTAGAAAACCCCACCACCATCCACTCTATGGTAAGCCTTCATGGAAATGTTTTAACAAGCCAAGAAATTTAAGTATTGAGTTAGGGAATTATGTCATGCCCATTATACCAATGACAAGAGTGAAGGAAATGAAGATCAAATATTATGAAAAATCATGCCTCGGAGCTACTCATCATTTAATGATGTAGCAAAGAACATCCATAGTTTATAAGAGGCAAAAGTGGTTCCCCCTTGAAACTTCACCTCAACTGTCTCTTGGCATAATTGCTAGTGTAAGAAATATGATTTAATTTTTTTCTTAGGATTTTGCACACCTATGTTAGCACCATAGGGATCTGGTTTCTTGAATTACAATTTGATTGTAAGATACACATAATAGATTTTGTTGTTAAGGCTTTAGGAACTTTCAAGCAAATGCCATAGCATGTCCACCTCATTTAATTCCAAAATAGGTCATATTGAAGAATATTTTTTGCAAGTATCCCCCATCTCTACTTATATTCCTTCATCCCTTTAATCTTTAAAATAATAATCCATCACACCTCAACTCTTTCAAGATTTCCTCCAAGAGTTGTGTACAAAGGATCATAAACTACAATCATCAAATGCTCCAAAGAATACTCAAATGATTTGTACAACTAATGGTGGAAATTTTCAAGCTATAGAGTGATCTATAGTTGTGGTTTTAGAATCATATTCACCTCAAAATATCTTGGTGTACTAGTAAGAAAATTAGGGTCGGGATTAAATTAAGATAATACAACCACCGAATGACCTAATTAACCATTGCATTAATGGGGAGAGGAATCCAATAGATCTAGAATTGATTAAATAAGATTCTAATCAAATTCTAGTCTCCTTAGATAGGGCTCTTTCCTCCTTAAATTGAATTGATTTGAATTGTTGAATATTAAGGTAGGATAGTGAACTATTGAAGCAATCTGATGGAAATACTGATCTAAAGATGTCGTATGAAGTCAACAACTTGGATTTCAGCTGATTAAGATGTTCAGAATCTATTCCTAGAAGTTCAACCTCAGTTTTCAGCACTGTTGTGAATTGTTTTGTTGCTCATGTTCACAAGGTTAGTGAGGTTGTCATCAATCCTTTTTAAGTTTTTATTCAAGCATCCCAATAAGGCCTTCATAATGCAATTTTAGGTAACTAACATCTTTAGCCACATTCTCAAGAATCCAAAGCATCTTTTTCTTGTCCCCAATCTTAGAAGTAGATTAACCACCACCCTTTCCTAAAGCAGCCATTTTACTCTTCAAGGACCTAATGTTGATTGATACTCACCTACCTCATTTTCAAGAGGATCCATTTAGATATCTAAAGAGAGACTGGAAGGGGAGGGGAGGGGCTAGTTCCCATGGAACCCTCACCCACAAACACATCATTCTCCTCCAAATCATCATCCAAAGGGCTATGAGAAGACCATCCCACCTTTTTTCTTTTAATGAAACTACCTTTCTCATCCATCTTTTATGATCAGAGGAATCACTAGCCTATGTTTCCCAATCTGCATCAGCAACTCAGCAACATTTAATTAGAGTGTTGTTGTAATATAGCTTAAGATTTTATATAGGCCCAAATGATAACAATAGAATCCCATCAACAAACTAAAATAAAAAGAATATTTATTGTAGAGCCATTCAACACACAATTCCATTATTAAACAGTATATCTTATTTTTATTACATGAAAGTAAAATATAGAACAGCATTTTCAATTCTTGGAAATAAATTCTTATGGAGAATATTTGAATGTAAAAAAGTAAAATCCATGTTTTTTTTTTTTTCTCTTCTTAACTATTTTATTATTTGTTGCAAAAGTATTCCAATATGAGCTGTTCATACCTTGTTTCTACAATGTATTCTAAATACATCAAATTATTAGAAAAAAAAATCAATCAATAATGAATATCAAATAACATATAGAAAATCATAAACCTAACATATATTCTAAATACATCAAATTATTAGAAAAAAAAATCAATCAATAATGAATAGAATAGAAAATTTCTCCTGATCTCTTATGCGTATTAGACTACATTGTTGCAGGTCACACTAAATTTGCAATTCAGTAGTTTTTATAGAGATTGCAACCTCTTCCAACAAATAGTTGACTCCTGATTACATTCCATGCATTCATTATGCATTATTCAAATAAAAATAATAAACTAAATAAAACTATAAATAGTCTCCTAAAAATAAAACAACGCATGTGACTGCACATGCTTTATTCCACTAAAAATAAAACTAGACTAATTGTCCAAAAGAAAACTAAAAATAGTTTTCTTGTTGTGCATTGGAGTTCTAAAATTAAAGCAAGAATTGCATGCATGTTCACAGCATCAATTATCTTCATACTCCCCTTGATGCTGAGACTCACAAAATAATTTCAAAGCTTGGACAAACTGGATCTTTGCAACTCACTTCATGAGAGATCACAAAGCCTTCCCCTCCTTTCTCTAAAGAGGACTCATGGCACTTCAATGTGCCATGATAACAAGAAGTCATCTGATACTTGACTCGAACATCCAAACTGTGTTCGATCACTTCTCCCATTCACATGCCAACATTTAAGCTTGTACAACCTTCTAAACATAGTCGTTAACTTTTGCCAACAAGATCCATTGATCCAACCATAATCAATCTGCATACAACCTTTTGTAGATTGCTCATTCATCTCTTTGCTCCAGCATGACTTTTCACAATGATTCTTCAACCCACAAATTGAACAAGGGTGAAGATCCCAACCCTTATCTTTTTTATGTCCTTCTCTATGGCAATGAACACTGAATTCTTTCAGCTGATTTGCATAAGCCTGTGTTGCTTCTCAATTTCAAACAAATACTCACATCTTTCTTTTCTAGATTCTTTTAAATTTGTTGTCAACTGTGAATTACACTCTTTCAATTTCACCAATTCATCTTTCAAACAATCTTTCTCACAAATTAAACTTGCATTTTCTTTTTTAGCTCTTTTACTTGTTTTCCCCATTTAAAATAAGTCAATTTTGCAAACACTCTTCATGAACTGTAAATTTGGAAAACCCAATTGCATTGTTGCAAGCCACACTAAATTTGCAATTCAGCAGTTTTTATAGAGGTTACAGCCTCCTCCAACAAATAGTTATTCAAATAAATAATTAATTGAGTTTCTAAAAATAATTAATTTATAATGCATTATAAATTATGCATTATCCATCTGCAGTATTTGGTATCCATTATTATTTCTGTAGAGTATACGTGATCCTTGAGCTCGGAGGCGTATCATGGAGAACATACACAAATAGATTCCTTTGTTCTCCCATCTCCTTGAGTTGGGAGGCGTCTTATGTATTGTTGTCTACGTAAGGGGATAGGACTCACTTCTTCACAAGTATTATATTGGTAGTTATAAATGTTAGTTATGAATTTATTACATGGGTAATTAGTGTTGATCATGGATATTTATATTAAACGGAAAAAATTAAGATTTTAGAAATAAAAAAAATTATCTTATTATATTTATGTATCATAATAAGATTAATTAAAACACAACTATTGATCTAGACACCTCAATAGATATCTTAAAATTGTATCAATATATATATATATATGGCGTTTTTTTAAAATAAATTTTTGTTTTAAAACTGTATCAAACATTTATGCTATAATTTATCATCATTTATTTATTAATATATTTTTTCTCTATTTTACTTTTTCTTTGATTGGTTAGTACATTTTTTCCTAGTGTTTTTATTATTTTCTTTAAAATAAAAAGCAATGACCAATTAAAAAAAGAATTCCGGAAACATCTCACCCTAAAAGTTGTCAGCTATTTTTGCATTTATTTCGCATGCCGAAATCTGGTTTTCAATTCCTCACGCCGTGAAATTATCAGAAAAAATTATGAACTGTTGAAACAGTCCTCGTCTCGCACCTCTTAGGAATAGATGGTTGAAACAGTCCTCGTCTCAGGCCTATTAGGAATAGATTGAAGCAGCTACAGGAGATTATTTTTCTATTTTATGTTGAAGTATTTGAAGTATTTGAATTTATCACGCGACTCTGCTTTTTCTGAATAATCAACCTACCAAAATAATGTCCGCAGGTAATACATGTATGCAAAATGTGGAGACATTGACAACGCACGTGAACTGTTTGACAGAATGCAGGATATATTGAACGCTCTCATCTCTGCCTCTGATGGCGGTGTAGTTATCAGAAAGCTCACATGACTGTAATAGCGCATGCATTGAGCATGGCAAACAAACGCCTCCAGAAAACACACCAAAACCAACAGACACTTGAGAGAAGACGTCATAGAACCCGTCCTCCCATACAGAGTAAACTCATCAGCCCGGCTCTCCACTCCCCGCCAGTAGTAATCCCACAACAAAGAAGAGCGTTATAGCGGTCGAGGCCAAAAGTGTCGATGCCATTATGTTGTTCCTGATTGTTCGCATTGCAAGAACTCCATTTTTCATCCTTTACTACAAAATTATGGCAAATTAGACTTGAAGTCCTCTACAATTTTAAGAAATTCTATGCAATTTTGTAATGAAAATGGGAATACAAAGCATTCACCTTCATAATGACGTGCACCCATAGCCGCCTGCTAATGTTATTGACGCCAATTACTGTGGTTTTGGGATGGTGGGTGGTCCTTTAAACTAGATAAACATGGTATAAACCCGCCATGTACACCTGTGGGCTGCAATTTGGAGTGCAAAGACCATATCTCGTCTTGGAAACCTCCCAATTGCTTTAGATAATAGCCTAGATTGTGGCAAATTTGCTTACATCCACACTCAAAGCAGGAATCACTTCATTAAATCAACTCAAATACATGGGCTGCACACAGCCATTATATAAAGATATTCAGCCATGAAACAAAGAGTCTGGGAAGATGAACAGTCATGCGACTGTTGGGCTTCATATACCCAACAATCTCCCCCGTGAAGACCAACCGGTACAGCCATGCACTGGCATCCCTGCTTCCATTTCGAAACTCACATTACAACCAGCCTTGTCAAAGATTTTAATTTCGCCAAATTTTGTTGAGAACACAACGAATTGATCTTCTCCAAATTATGTCCGACTCAATAAAATCTAATGGCCGAACATCTTCAAAATTGACTATGTTGTCTTCAAACACACTAATATACGTCATTGTCATGCCACCAACAATTTCTGGCCCCAAGATCCCCTCTAAAATGCTATGCTTGCCACTCAAAACCGTTACATTCTGGCACAGAACCATTACATTCTCGCACATAACCATTACATAATCATCCGCAGGCGAAATGGTTGGAGCACCGAAATAGCCAAAATGCGTTACATGCAAATCCGTTACCATTCTGCCACAAACCACCTCTAATACAATGACCCCAAAGCCATAAACATAAGCATTTGATACCGTAGTCTGCTTGTTATCCACGTTTTCCCAAAGCACCACTACGTAAGAGTTATTGAAATGCTCAGTGTAAAATTTCCGTTCACTCCCCAAAGAAGCGGAATCGAGCACATTTGCAGAGCGATAAAAAACATTGTCAGCAGGCTGCCGTGGCATAGGATCCCTATGAACAAAGCCAAGACTCTGCAGATACTCCATCCCTCTTGCCACATCTAATGTCTGTGTTAGTGCCAGCTTGAGAGGTACAGCTTGGCTCTGTCTCGTTGCAAAAAACTGTCGTACAGAACCTCCCTTTGCATATTCCGTCACAATACACCAAACCATGGGCTTCCTACACACCGCTATGAATCGCACCAGATTCTGGTGCTTCAAAGTGGCAGAAACTAGTAAAGGAAATATGTCAGTAACTGTAATTTTTTTGCCATTTATGACAACAGGTTCATTCTCATATGAACCGTGGGTTATTTGAACAAAAATACAAGAGAGAGAATTGAGGCATTCCATAGAAATTGTAGAAAGCAGGCATGTAAGCAACTTAGAGAAATTATCAAACTCTGTATAGTCGCTATCTGAAACCATAGTTTGGTAGCTAGCTTTGCCTGCTGCCTTGACTACCTTATCCTGGGGCTCCTTTCTCTTCTTGTCAAGCTTCTCCACCGTAGCCTTAATACGTTTTGCCTCAGCACAAAAAACCATTCTCCTAGAAATCTTTGCATTCATGTCAAGCTTCTCCACAGTGTTCGACACACTTAGTCTCTGACGTTCTCTCATACTCAAATATTTTTTGTTCGCTGTTGCGTATGGTTGAATTTGGCATCCAAAGTACCAGCAAAACTGATGCTGGGAATCATGACAACCATAAGAGGATGATAAGGTGACGTTACAGCCTCCCATCTCAACTGCTGGTATAAATCCTCTGTTCGATACACTTCAAATGACTCCAAGTGCCCCAGCTCCTCGAGAGCAAATGGCAGAATCTCGCACAACTCCATGAGCGTCCCAATCTGGTTGAAAACATCTGCCTCATATCTCAAAGTCGAGGAAGTTGAGAGGTCATCATTCCAAGGATGCCTCCGAAGCAACCGACTCTCACAGGAGTTAGACCTTAGATTGCTCTCCAGCTTCAATCACACAGACCCAAGTGAGTCATCAGACCGCTGCGACTTCCAACGCAACTATGCAACCTTGAGCCACCGCATCTCCTCCAACCATGACGTCCCACTGGCAGGTCCACCATCGTTCATAATGTATTTACGGGTGCAAGGATCCCATGATGTAGCATTTGCAGTAGAACGAAATAATGACACAAGCCCAAAGACATAAGGATCCAATTCACTGGTTAACAGGTCATTGGATGATTCAATGTGATGCTCCACATCCTCAATCGCTTCATCTTTCTGAACGTATTCAAATTCTACACATCCTTGGTGAGACTGTGCAAGAGCTGTGTCCTCCTCTTCATCTCTGCCTTGAAGAGCTTCTGGTTGTGAACCATGAAGCCTACACACCCTGACGTTGACACTATCATCCACATCCATCCAATCGGGTTGGTGAGTCTTAATAGATTCTAGTCGGAAGACAACATATTCTTTCTCTCCCCGCAATACCTGAAACCAATTGGAGCGATGCCCATTGTCCTCCGCTCTTGTCAATGGCTGCTTTCTCTTCAACCCAAAAAATTGTCTTTGCACTTCTTCATCTAAGTCCATAGGTTTGTAGTCTTTTGTGAAATTATCTGTGCAAAGGTTTTCCTCATCATCATGGAAGTGCTTCATCATTTTTGCCATGGCCATGTCATCTGCAGAGCCCTCCGAAGCCGCCATTTCTCCCAAGCTTCCTTGCCCTGCTACCTCACTCCAATTTGCACCCTCTTCATCTCGAGAGTCCACAGCAGATTCAACTTGGGTCTCCGACGACATACACTCTTCCTCCCGTGATCTCTTGAGTTCATCCTCTTCAACAACAACCTCTTTTCCAACATCCTTCTGCTTAGAAATTTCAGCATCTATACAGGGACTATCTTCAACTCCAACCGAGGTATCACAACGTTCAACCTTGACCACACGAATACAAACAAATTCCCGGCCATTAACAGTTTGGCCAATAAGTGCCAAGGCTGGCTCAAGGGGAGAGCAAATAAGAATCCCAACATCTTTTTCTTTCAGTGGATTCTCCTCTTCAACTAAGTTCCCCTCTTTCTTCCAGCTATCCCACCAATGTACGCAATGCTTGAAGCATAGTTTTACATGGAATGTAAAAATACCATAGAAGTTATAAATTTTACCTTCTTCTTCCTCCATCTCTACTCAAGCCAACATGGCTCTGATACCAATTGTAAAGATTAGAACGAGCAGAGAAAAATGATAACAAAAACAGAATGAAGGAATAAAAGATACAACACACGATTTATTGTGGTTCAGCAAATTCGCCTACATCCACACTCAAAGCAGGAATCACTTCATTAAATCAACTCAAATACATGGGCTGCACATAGCCATTATATAAAGATATTCAACCATGAAACAAAGATTCTGGGAAGATGAACAGTCATGCTACTGTTGGGCTTCATATACCCAACAAAATTTGCATGAATGGCCAAGTTTAAGTAGTGAATGAGCAAGATTTTCATTACTGGAATCAAATCCTTTTCCTTTCTATTTTAAGAAAATTAAATCTGGGCTCTCTCAGAAGTTGTTGAGTCATGAAATTAAAGAGCAAACTATGCTTCAACATATAGAGTTGCACTATGATTTATTTTCAAATGGGTTTTTCATGATTTCATTAAATCCATGCATTATTAGTAGAAGAGAGTTCTACAATAAAAATTATTTATCAATTTTTAAAATTTAATTTATAATAATATATCTAATAAATAAATATAAAAAATTGTTTTTATTTTACAATTCAATTTATAATCTTAAATTATATTTTTTAAAATTTATTTGGTCTTATGTAAAATGTCGTTGTCATATATAATCGTGGTAAATTTATTACAAGGTTTGACTTATTATTTATCAAAAGTATACATTGTGTTTTTTGTCTTGTTTAAATATCTAAAGGATTTCAATTATGTTTATTGTCTTGTTTAAATATTTTTGAGTTTAATTTTCACTTAAATGAGAATTGCATTCTAAAATTCATTCAAAGTATATTTTACTAGATCGGCTTAACCATTGTACCTCATTTTGGTGCAAGTGCTAGTTTTTAATCTTTCTTTAAAATGTTGGTCCTAGTCATATGGTCTTTTGATATTATCTTTACATGTTTAAATCAATAAATTCGAGTTGTTGTTTGGGAGTCACTCAATATCACAATGTGGATCTATCTTTCCTTCTCCTTCTTCCTCTATATCTTGCTATCTCTCCTACTATATATCTCCTTCTCTATCTTTATATCTCCCTATATTTATATATATATATATATTTGTCATCTCTCCATACTTCATCTCCCAACTATCCATTAATCTCAATCTTGTTATCTCATCCTCTCTCCCCACCCCTATATCTCTCCCTCAGTCTATTTCTATCCATATATCAATTCTTATCTCTATAGCTATCTTTCTCTCTCCCTATACCTCTATATCTCTACCTCTACATATTTATCTCTTTCATCTCTATATATCCTCATCTCTCTCTCTCTCTCTCTCTCTCTCTCTCTCTCTCTCTCTCTCTCTCTCTCTCTCTCTCTCTCTCTCTCTCTCTCTCTCTCTCTCTCTCTCTCTCCTTTTCTTCATATCCTTTTCCTCCATCTCCATCTTTATCTATACCTTTTTTTATCTCTATCTTGTTACCCCCTCTCTTTCACTCTTGCCCACTCCATCTCTCCCTCTCTCCCTATTATGAACACAATATAAGCCTAATAATCTTCTCAGTTCCTAGGTTTTATTTCACTCCTGATTGGATCTTTATAAGTGGATGCATAGTTGATTTCAAGATATCATTTCTTCATTAAGACTTTTTTTGCACAAATAGCGTCACTTTCTAAATGACCTACCAACTGACCTCATTTAAAACACAAGAGTATGCAACTAATAGACCAAAACAATCCCTAATTGGCATTCCCCACCTCTTTGGCATACCTATTGCACACCAAGGTACAATTGCTAGTTTTAGTAATGTCAAATTACTCCATCAATTGTCTTCTTTCACTTTCACTGCTCAAAATATTTGTTTGTTTGTTTCAACGTCAAAACAAAAATTGTAGCAAACAAAAACATAGCTAGCTTGAGGTACTAGACAAGCTACAAAGCTCTGTATGAAATCTAAACAACAAGCAATCCTTTTATCATTCTCACAAAAAATAATAACTCGTTAGTTTTTAGCAAACAGGCAGGGACTCCAGTTATATCACAACTCTTGTTAGTGTTGACACGATATTTATTATTAAATATTTTTTTCCTTTTTAACATTAAAAGCAACAAATCTTGCCATGCCTCATCCATGTATCATAAAAACCAGAATTAGTGCATAACTACCTATCTATCCTTTAGTAGGAGTCATCTAAGACACCTTAATAGAAACCCTAATTACAAGTTCGTACTTTTCTAGTTAAACCTTTATTAATTATTGGGAATGGTTTTAAATGTTCATCTATGACTTTAATTTGAATTCTTTATAGTATTATAGTGGCAGTTGTGAATTTATTGTTTTTGATAAAGATAAACAAGTTGTATAGGGACCTAAAACCCAAAGTATTACAGACCAAGGCCAGAAGCCAACCAGAAAATAAAACTAAGCAAAATAGGGGACAAACCCCACACAGATCGAAAGCCAAAAAAACAAAACAACAGAGCCAAAAAATAGGGCAAAGCACTCAACTAAGAGAGTGCATCAATTAAGTATTTTTCTGAATAATCCTCTTACTAATTTTCTCCAAATCCTCCATGATGAATCTGGAGGTTCCCCGGTCCTGGCTCTGGCTCCTAGTTCTAGTGCAAGGACCTAAGCTAGCCTTCCCACCAGCAACACTCTGTCCACCCTCTGAGACATTTTTTTTATGTTTTCCCCCAAGGGGGGGTCATTGGCGATGGTCCTCGTTCTATAGTCGGTCATCATGGAATTAATTTTCTCCAACCCATCAAAACTATTGTTCATCGCCACCCTACTGATTTCCACCAGATTGTTCAGGTTTTCCTTGATATCACTCACATAATCTTCCATCTTCTCAATTCTATGCTCATGGATGACCTTCATAGTTTCAACATCCTAAGAAATCTTCTGGATCATGCTCATGATCTTCTCAATTATACTAGGCCCAGGGGATTCCGTGAAAGTCTCAATAATTCCCTTAATCCAATCTTTCAAGGATCTAATTTCCTTATCCACTCACTTCCAGTAGTTCTCCTAACTTCTAGTAGCCTCCAAAAAAAGATTTCCCAACACCCTCTCCTCCTTTTTCTCGCCTTTATTTTCCTTATTCACAAACCCCTGTTTCTCATCATCTACATCAATGGGGATTCCCAACCTAATCCAGGACTTTGGACCCACTAGATTTGGTTAATTTTGTTTTCTTTTTGGTGGGGGGCTCCAGGTCTTGCATTTTCCTGCTGTTAGATTTGAACTTACTTATCGCCCACCTTGGAGGATTGATTTTCTTGCTAATGTTACTTCCCAGGGTCACCATAAGCTCCCCTTCTATCTTTGGTCTATACTTAGGGTCCTATGTATCCTTGATGTCATGCCAATCCATGGCAATATCACTGTCATCCTCATCCATCTCTATGTCAGAAACAAACTACACGCTAGGGTTAGAGAAGGAAATGTGGGTTTTATCCTTGGAGAGGATTTCACCTCATGAGCTTGGGCATATTCCATAATCAACAAGATAAGCCCTTCATGAATCATAGGGTTATCTTGGTTTTCAAAATGTATTACTAAACTACTATCCAAGGACGAAACCAAGTAGAACGGGACAGAAATAATTCTACCATACCTAAAATGATTTAAGATAGTAAAATTATGTGAGAAAATGCTTGCATATCTACCATCCAGGGTGATGTACCTGATGATAAATTATGCCATATCATCCTAGAGGGAACTCATCTCTTTCTTGTTATAGCCACCGTCTGCCATTTTCATAACCTTTTGTCATTCCTTTTCCTTATCATAAAAGGTAGCAATAGCCTCCTCACCTAACTTCATGTCTCTATATAATTTCCTTCCTTTCGTATCCAAACTAGTAATAGTGGTAACCAAGGTTTTTTCGACTTGAAACTCCACACCAAAGGTAGACAACACACCCTTGTTCCAACCTTTAACAAATCTTTTCATAACAATGGCAGAATGACCATGCAGTCTCTCCAAAAAGGGCATAATCCCACTGTCATAAATTTCCTCCCAAACCTCCTTATTCTTCTACCACTTATCATAGGTTGTGGGTTCAAGCCTATTATTTTCACTTCCCATTATGTAGCTCGAGCAATTCAAACAACAAGACTCCAGAAAAAACCAAGAGGAAACCAAACCAAAAACAGGGCAGACTGAAAGTTCTAAAACTGTTCAAAGTGGTAATAATTTGAAATACCACCCCAACAGTTCCCATCCCATCATAATCTTTCATCATTAATTTTATTGGAAAGGTCGAAGATCTTGACATCATTTCTTGTCAGGTCGCACAAAGTTTTCAAGAAAGTTTCCCTTTCTCTCCACCATTTAACTGCCACGTTATCCACTGCCAAGTTGGCCAAATGATCCACCAGTTTTTTTCCTTCCCGAAAAATGTGTGAGATCTTGAAATCCTCCAAGTTGGCAATCATTTCAAGGCAATCCTTGATTAAGTTTGAAATAGTCCAGCTAGGCACTCTACATCCCTTAATGCATTTGACAAAGTTAAGCAAGTCACTTTCCAACTAGACCCGTTTGAACCCCTCCTTTCTCGCCATGTGTAGTCTTATGTAGGCAGTGTTGGCCTTCGTGAAAGGGTTATTTTGGGTGCCCAAAGGGAGTGCCACCATAGAGACCAGCAAACCCTAATGGTTCCTCGCCACTCCCCCACAACCTGTCAGCCCAGGATTTCCTTTGGCTGCCCCATCAATATTAATTTTGATCCACCCTGGAAGGGGTAGCTTCCAAGAAACATTCTCTCTGGTATGTTTAAATTTATAAATAGGGATAGATATATTCTAGCATATCTACCACCGCTTGATAGTATCACATTCCTCCTCGCTAGACTCAAGTGGAGGATCATTTTTCCTACTAGGATAGTAATTAAGAAAAATTTTCTTAATAGCATTCCTTATTTTGATAGTCACAACAAGAGCAATGGACACCATATCTTTGAAAACCCTACTATTTATTTCCTTCCACAAACCCCAAGCAATGTGAGGTAGGGATAAGTTCCATAAAATACCAATCACATGGTTGCCATAAGGGAACTTCCATTGCTACCAAAAATTTTGTATAGAATCAAGGGAGGCCCAATTAATACTCCATAGGTTGAGAAAGAAGGCCCAAATGTCCCTAGCATAGGAACAATGTAAGAGCAGATGGTCAACATTTTCATTGATTATATTGTCATTGTCATTGATGGACACACACTTGCATTGAGATCACTTTTATATGTATGAGTTATGCTCAACCGGAAATTGTTCCCAACCGGTATGATGCTTTATAGTCTTTAGACTATCGATGTTTTGCAGAATATGTTTACCGGTTTGAAGTGGTATGTTGACCCCAAGTGGTTCGAGGATCTCAAGCGGTACGAAAGATCAAAGCGGCAGAACACATTTTTCCCAGTCTTCATTTTTGACAAACTGGCAACTGGTATTTTGTATGAACCGGTAATACTCTATGATGAGTTACCAACCGACATTTTGTGATGAGTTACCATCCACCAATTGTTTGATGGTGCTGACACTTTAACGGTACTTTTTGTGTCGTGTTACAGAATATGTATAGATACATTGAACCTAGGAAATTGTATTGTAATCCTATTGGATCGACATGAAATCAGATTCCTTTATAAGGACATCATGTCTAAGGTTTTAAGTAGTTGCTAGGGTTTAAGGTGGTTGATGAGTTAGAGAGAGTGTGAATGTGTTGAAGACTGAAGTAATGCTGGAATGCATTAGGAACGATATATCAAGGATCTAACCAAGCAATCTGTGCTATTTACTAGATCACTCACTTGTTGATTACTCACATCTTCGACAAGTCTGAAGCCCTTAACCGAGTAGGCCCAAAAGCCTTTTGTAAATCCTCTAACAAGGTGGTTCACATCTGTGGATCTAAAATCCTCTAGCAAGGTAGTCTTTAATCGGACTTTGTTAATATCTCTTCACGGGTTTATTTCTCTTCACGGGTTTAGTTTTATTTAGATTAATTTCTCATTAGTTTATTTATTAGGTTTTTCTGTTCCGGCAGTTTTGTATAACAGTTTACAACTATTTTTGCCTCCTCTTTATATCTGCTTGTTTATTTTATTTTGAATGTAAAAGTTTTTTTAATTGGAATACAAATTATATTCAGATTGCCATTCTTTCCATTCTTTTTTCTATCTGCTGCTAACAGAGATTCCAGATTGTTATTTTCTGCTAGGCTAACAGTGGTATCAGAGCTTTGGAGTTTGGAGTATATTTTTATGTGAAGCATTTGAAGATTGCAGCTTTCTACAGAATCAAAATACGGAAACAAAAAAAAAAAAAAAAAAAATTGATTCAGGTGAAATCAATTTATTTATTTTTACAAGAATTTAATATCTTGTTATATTTGGTAAAGTTTGGCAAGAGATTTTGAGCAATCCTATAAATTTGCAAACTCTACAAATTCTATATACATTTATTTTCAATTTACAATGCAGTCCATTGTTTCATTGATTGGGGAAATATTAACTGGAAAAGATACTTGGTTGGAATGGCATAGAAAAGTGGAAAATACATTAATTTTTAATGATTTATGGTATAAAATATGTGATGGAGATACCCAACCTACCGAACCAACAAATGTTAAAGAAAAAGAAATTTGGAATTATAAAAATTCAAAAGCCTTGGCTTTGATAAGAGCTTCAGTTAATGGAGATGTATATCGTCATATACAGGGATGCAAATTTGCTTGGGAAGCCCTTGAAAAATTAAAAAATTTATTTGATTCTCATTCAGAATTAGAATTTATTCAGTTACAATTAAAATTGTTCAATCTTGAATTAAAAAATGGTGATGTTATGAGTTTGGCTTCTGAAATTAGAGCCATAAAACAAGATGTTAATGCTACTGGTGGGAAAGTTGATATTTATCTCACTGCTTTTATTAAGGCACTCCTTCCAACACATTCTACTTATCTAGAGTCCCTTCAAGCAAGTAACCAATTGAAAACCATTACTTGTGATTTATTGGTTGAAAAGTTGGCTAAACATGAAAAAGCTTTTGGAAGGAAAATAGATAATATTAATGAAAATGTTTATTTTGCTCACCAAGAAAAAACCTCTAAATAAGAGCTCTTCAAGAGGAGGTTATAATGATAGAGGCAAAGGTAGAGGTCAATGGAGGAAAAATGATAATCAAAATGATAGGCAACATTTATATTGTAAAAGATGTGGTAGAAAAGGAAGTCATGAAGCACATGAATGCAAGTTGTCATGGGATAAGATAGAAAGTTTTAAAGAAAAAACTTTTAAGCAAAAAGATAAAATAAAAGTTTATAATGATGATAAACATTCAGATGATAAAATTCCAGGAGCAGCCCAATTTGCTTGTGATAGTGATGGTGATCAATATGTGCTTTCTGTTTTTGACTTTGCATCTAATTCCTCATGGTATGATTCTTGGATCTTAGATACTGGAGCCACACAACATATGACATTTCGGCGTGATTGCTTTGAGGAATTTCATGAAAGTGCATGTGGTTCAATTTATTTAGCTGATAAATCAAGTCTCAAACCTATTGGAAAAGGAACTGTTCGATTTAAGTTGCCTAATCTTCCAGACTTTGTGCTTCATGATGTATTGTTTATTCCTCAATTGCAACGTAATTTGTTATCACTAGTATTGATTCGACAACAAGGCTACTCTATTCTGTTAAAAGATGGACAAGTTGTTGTTAGAAAACAATCAAATAATCAAATTGTATTCACTGGATGTGAGGATGGGAGATTATTAAAACTAAATGGCACTTCTTTTTCTAAAAATTTTTCATATCTTACTGAAGAAGGTAGTCTATCTCCTATTCTTTTATGGCATGCAAGACTTGGGCATATTGGTTATGATAACATTCATATCTTGCAAAAGCATGGTGTTGATGGCTTACCTTTTTTGCCTAAAACAATTGAAAAATGTGAAGCATGTATTCTTGCCAAGCAACATAGAAATTCTTTTCCTCGCTCCACTTGGAGAGCACAAAGAAAATTGCAGCTTATTCATTCTGATTTATGTGGGCCTTTACCAATAAATTCTGTGGGAGGATCTAAGTATTTCATGTTGTTTATTGATGATTATAGTCGCATGACTTGGATTTATTTCTTGCAGCAAAAATCAAAAGCTTTTGAAATTTTTAAAAGGTTTCGTGTTATGATTGAAAAACAAGCTCAATCTCAAATTGGTACTCTTCGAACAGATAATGGTGGAGAATTTACTTCTCTAGTTTTTGAGGACTATCTACGTCAAAATGGGATCCAACATCATCTTACTGTTCCAGGTACTCCTCAACAAAACGGTGTTGTTGAACGAATGAATAGAACTATCATGAATATGGTCCGTGCAATGTTATATTTTAAAGGAATAAAATTACATTTTTGGGCTGAAGTAGCAAGAACTGCAGTTTATCTTCATAATAGATCTCCATCATCTGCATTACATCAATCTATTCCATATGAAGTGTGGTTTGGATATCCTCCTTCTGTTCGACATCTCCGCATTTTTGGTTCCACTTGCTATGCTTTAATTCCCAAGGACAAAAGAAGTAAGTTACAACATCACAGTATTAAGTGTATTTTTCTTGGTTATTCAGAATCTTCCAAAGCATATCGGTTGTATGATGAAGTCAAGAAAACTTTCTTTATTCCATGTGATGTTGTATTTGTTGAAACCTCCAACATTGCTGAAAATGATGAATGTAAATTCAAACAGCTTGATACAATTACAAATTTGTCTCCTTTGATAAAAAACTCTTGTGAGATTCCACATATAGAATCTATATCTCCAAGTGATCTAATTAATGTTGCTCCATCAATAAATGACCAAGAAGAAGCCCATCATGATGAGCTTGAACTCTCTGAACTATCAACCACTGATACAACATCTAGTAATGAAATGGTCACATCTTTTGTGCAGCCAAAGTCTTCTCATAAGTGGGCAAAACAAGTTCAACAAACATTGAAAGATTTAAGACCTGATGAAATAGGTAAAACAAGTACAAGAAGCTCTTACAAAGCAAGGCTCCAAGCTCAAACCAATAGTGCAGATAACTTGGAGGCCATTGGTGAACTCAATCTCATAATTGACTCTGAACCATCATCCTATAATGAAGCCAAAAATATTACAGTATGGAGGAAAGCTATGCAAGATGAGTATGATGCTCTTTTGAAAAATGACACATGGCAGTTGGTTGATCCTCCACTTGGTTGTAAACCTATTGGCTGCAAGTGGATTTTTAGGAATAAATATAAAGCAAATGGTACACTTGACAAACACAAAGCCTGACTTGTTGCCAAAGGTTATGCTCAAAAGGAGGGGATAGATTATGATTAAACCTTTGCACCTACAGCAAAATGGACCACCATTCGTGTTTTATTGGCCCTTGCAACTCAATATGGGTGGAAAATTCACCAAATGGATGTTAAAATGGCATTCTTAAATGGTGATCTCAAAGAATCAGTTTATATGACTCAAGCAGATGGGTATCCAGTCAATGGAAAAGAACATCAGGTATGCAAGCTTGTCAAATCATTATATGGTTTGAAACAAGCTCCTCGAGCCTGGTATGAAAAACTTACCAAGTATCTTTTAAAGTTGAACTTCCAGCAGTTTGAATTTGATGATGCCACACTTTTTGTTAAAAAACATGATAAGATTATTGTCTATCTTATTGTTTATGTGGATGATTTATTTATCACTGGTCCTGATGAGAATAATATTCAAAATGTGAAAGAACAACTGAAGCAAGGTTTTGATATGACTGATTTGGGCCATCTTCATTACTATTTGAGTATTGAGGTAACTCAAACACCTCATTTTATTTTTATCACCCAACAAAAATATATTGGTGAACTTTTGCATAAGTTTGGCATGGTTGATTGTAAACCCCTTAGTACTCCTATGGAGCAAAATCTTAAGCTCTCTTCAGATGACCCTTCAGCATTGGTTGATGCAACTATCTATAGGAAACTTGTTGGTAGTTTGATTTATGCTACAACTACTCGTCCGGATATTTCTTTTGTTGTTGGAGTTCTTTCAAGGTTTATGCAACAACCTGGAGAAACTCATTGGTTAGCTGCCAAGCGCATTCTTCGCTATTTGCAAGGTACTCAGCACTATGGGCTCAAATACTCCAAGACAAACCAATTTTCTTTGGTTGGCTATTCCGATTCCGATTATCCAGGTGATTCTACAGATGGAAAATCTACATCCGGGTATTTAATGTATCTTGGATCTGCTCTTATCTCTTGGAGATCTAAAAAGCAATCTGTTCCAGCTACCTCTTCTTCCGAAGCTGAATATATGGCCGCCTTTGAAGCAACTCGGGAAATCTTATGGTTTCGAAGAATTCTTGAAGACTTGCAGACACCACAGATTTCATCAACTCAACTCTTCATTGACAATCAATCTGCTATCAAAATGGCTAAAAATCCAGTATTTCATGATCGCACCAAGCACATCAATACAAAGTTTCATTTGATTCGGCATTATGTGAAAGATGGCACCATATACCTTAAATATTGCCCCACTGCAGATCAACCAGCAGATATTCTTACCAAGGCTTTGGGCAGAGAAAAGTTTGAGATGTTCAGAGAAACGCTCGGCTTAACCCCTTCAGTTTAAGGGGGGGATGTTAATATCTCTTCACGGGTTTATTTCTCTTCACGGGTTTAGTTTTATTTAGATTAATTTCTCATTAGTTTATTTATTAGGTTTTTTTGTTCCGACAGTTTTGTATAACAGTTTACAACTGTTTTTGCCTCCTCTTTATATCTGCTTGTTTATTTTATTTTGAATGTAAAAGTTTTTTTAATTGGAATACAAATTATATTCAGATTGCCATTCTTTCCATTCTTTTTTCTATCTACTGCTAACAGAGATTCCAGATTGTTATTTTCTGCTAGGCTAACAGACTTATCTCCTAATAGAGATTGAGATTCCTAATAGGATCTGTTCTGCAAAAGAACATTGTATGACCTTAACCGGTTTGGTTCCTATTCTACAGATAGTTACTTGTGAGTTCCATCTCACCATGGTTTTTCCCATTTGGGTCTCCACGTCAAAATACCTTGTGTTATGGTGTTTGTGCTTTTGTGGGTGAATGCATTATTTGCTATTTGGTTTGCATATGTGCTAATCGGTTTGTCTGCTAAACTATTTTACCGGTTTACTGGTAGTCTAGTAAAGTGTTTAAGTACAGTGATTTTTGGCATACTAATTCACCTCCCCCCCCTCTTAGTATTCGTCAATCGCCACATTGGCATTTGTACTTTCCAAATTTGCTCGCCTTAACAGGTTGAGGACTGCAGTTGCACATTTTTTTAAATTAATACACTAAATTTATGTTGAACTTTTATATATATTTTTAAACTATTTTTGAAAATTATATATCGTAAACATATTTTCAAAGAATTTTGTTAAACTTTAAATTAATATTTTAGATTTAATATTGAATGTTTTCTTTTTAATATTAAACTTTTACCTTTCAAATTGTATATCAAAATTTATATTTTTATTTAGTTATTTCTTTTATTCTAGAAACTAAGTTTCATGTTTTATACTATTTTTGAATTTCAAATTTTTACAAATAATATTAACATTATATTTAATAGTTATCTCAAACTATTGCACATCTTTAATTACAAATAATATTAACATTATATTTAATAGTTATCTCAAACTATTGCCCGGAATTGAACATTTGAAATTTAATTAAATTGAATTAAGTCTATAGTCTATAGACTATAAATCTCTTTTTCGAGCGGAATTTTAAAATGATTAAATAGACTTTAAAAATAGACCCAAAAAGTAACAGGAGTATGGTGACGTGCCAGAAAAATGGCAGAAGTCATGGGACCCACTTCATCTTAAAACAGGTACCATGGACCGTTGGATGAACAAAGATCAATGGCTAGGGTGGATTTTGGCCCAAATGTGGGAAGTGAACACCTTTCTGAGAACTTCACTTGGAATTAGACATTTTAAATGTAATTAAATATAATTAAGTCTATAGACTAAATTATATTTAATTATTTTTCGGACGGAGGTTTAAAATGATTAAATAGACTACAAATCAAACCCGAAAAGTGACACGATTATGGTGACGTGCCAGAAAAATGGTAGAAGTCGTGGGACCCACTACATCTTAAAATAGGTACCATCGATCATCGGATGAACAAAGATCAATGGCTTAGGGTGGATTTTGGGGTGAATGTGGGAAGTGAACAGATTTCTGAGAACTTTGCCCGGAAAAGTGACACGAGTATGGTGACGTGCCTAAAAACTGGCAGAAGTCATGGGACCCACGATAACTAACAATAGGTAACATCATCCATTGGATGAGCAAAGATCAATGGCTTAGGGTGGAGTTTGGCCTGAATGTGGGAAGTGAACACATTTGGGAGAACTTCGCCCGGAATTAAAATGTTTTAAATTTAATTAAATATAATTAAGTCATTAAAGCACTTTTTCTAGCGGAAGTTTAAAATTATTAAACAGACTTAAAAAACAAACCCATAAAGTCACAACATGTACCTTGGTCCCTCATCCGTTGGATGAGCAAAGATCAATGGCCTAGGGTGGATTTCGGCCCGAATGTGGGAAGTGAACACATTTGGGAGAACTTCGCTCGGAATTGAAATTGTCATGCTCTGTGAAGTGTACCTATACCTGCAACCACAATGCACTCAATAAATCATTATAAGCAATGGTTAGAAAATTGAAACAATGGAAGACAAAACCATAGCTAATCGACTTATTGCCTCCTAGTAAATGCGAGTATGAATTTTGCTCTCAGATCTTAGTATGCAAATTCCAGTGACTTGACTACCTTAGATGGAGGATTTGAATGCTGAAAATGCATGATCTAGCAAAAATAGCATGATTAAGCTATATGAATTCATGATTGATCTAGAAAATGAACTAGAATGAAGATGCAATTAAACTAAAATGAGCATGATAACATTGCTAAGAATGATAAACTATAAGCTAGATGCCTATGATAACAATGCAAATGATGAAATCAAATTGGGACCCTTATTGCTCCAAAATGAGGTCTATTTATAGGATTTTCCAAGGCTAGGGGTGAGTTGGCATGAATCAACGATTGAGATTGATCTGAAGATATCAATGGTTAAATTGGAGGAAGTTGGCAAAGGGAGTTGGATTAAAGGGAACACTTAGTGACAAGTGTCACAAAGGTTCTAGAAGATGTTGGATGAAAGGGGACAAGGTGGTAGGTAGAATGGGTTAGGTTTAGGAGTGGTAGAAGTTAGGAGAATTTGAATTTAGAAATTCAAATATTAGGAAAATGACTAATTAATCTCAACAACTCATGAATGATTTGTTTTAATTAATTAGGAGTTGGAAGAAATGGTTTTGGTGGAGGGAATTAATTAATTTGAATTAATTAATTAAAGGGGGGAAATGAAATGAACCTATTTAATAAATCCTTAGATTTATTAATAAGTAGATGAAAAGGGAAATTTAATCAAATTGCTTAGTGAATTCAATTAAATTGGGGAGGAGAGATTAATTAAATAATTGCTTATTTAATTAATTATCTTCAGACCATTTTTAGGTGTATACATTTGCCCCTCTTTGAAGCGAGGTGTGATGACACATTGATTCAAAGAATAATCTCATTTTGATGATGGTATTGATTTGATAGGATGCCCCAGCTCTTAATTGCTAAATTCTAGTATAATGATGCCCCCTTGGGAGATCAATTGAGATAATTGATCTTTGGAGTTTTTGCGAGATTGATATCCCGATAGATTTGATTTGATTTTTGCAACTGTTGTTTGATGAAAGTGCGAGTTCTTTGATTAACTTGATTGCCTAGATCGGTAAGATTGAAAAATCTTGATTGATTTGATTTAGTCTGGTTTCAGGAAGGATTCATCCCGTATAAGACATGGATGATCATAACATCTGGTTTCAGGAAGGATTCATCCTGTATAAGACATGATCAAAACGTCTGGTTTCAGGAAGGATTCATCCTGTATAAGACATGATAGAATTGATTAGGTTTGATTGATTGATTTGATTTGATAAGGTTGATTAGATAAAGAACTGACAGTTTGTTGATATTAGTTGTAGAAATTTTTGGATATGCTGATGTTGATGCATTTGAGGGAGATAGCATAAGATTTTTGTTGAGTTGACAATATCTGGAGAGATATGAGTTATTCTGATTATGTATACACCTGTGATGATACTTTGATGATTCCTGTGATAGAGTTAGCCTTGGATAAAAGGAGCTTTTGGGATCCATGCAAGAATGAAATGCAAGCTAGAATGCAAATGAAATGCAATGGAATGCAAAACTATGACCGAACCAATCACTAGATTATTTTACATTTTTGTCATCATTGAGCTTTTGAAATGTGGGAAGTGAGTGCAAACATCGATGGTATAATTAAACCATGATGACCTAAGCACTATTTTCTTGGATTTTGATATAGCAAGTTAACACAAGCATCGAGGTATAATTGAACCGAGATGACCTGAGTGTTATTTGCGTAAAACAGGCAGTATTAATCATTTCAATACACAAATTGGAAATGTCTTCAATGATATTCTGATGATCATGTCCCGAGACAAATTTGCACATATTCGTGATTAATTTTCAGACAGTAGACAAGAAAAATATCATGTTTCTTCCTTGTTCCTCTAGTCAATGACATCCCGGAGTCACTTAGAAATCATGATAGCGAAAAGCAATATAAAAAAAGTTGAACAATCATGTTACAATCAATCATTCAAAAAAGATATTATCTACTGAAAAGTGTGTGATGTGCTTAGATTGATTTCGTGATAGCTTGATAGTCTGATCTTGTGTTCGATGTTGGATGTGTCTTAGTTTGTTTTTTTGCTTGATAAGAGTTGTCTAACTGTTTGGTCTACTTGTTTGATTAAGCTCAAAATTGATCAAGAGTTTTCCCCCAGCTAGGTCTAGAATTTTACCCCAAGCCTAGAAACAAATTCGTTATGATATATCCAATGATCCAAACCATGGTAAGAAGCCACCTGGGATGCTTGCATATGTATAAAGGCTTCACGATGATCAGCGCTGATGGAAGAATGAATGCAAGCGGAAAAATGCATGAACTAATAGATGGAAGAGCCAACCGATAGATAGCGCCTGTTTGCCAAGTTTTCACCATCTGTTTTTATTGCACTTTTTCTGATATTTGATTTTTTTGGATTTTCTGTTTTTTCACTTTTTAGGATTTTTCTGATTTTTTACTGTTTTTTGATTTTTCACTATTTTTTTATTTTTTTGATTTTTCACTATTTTTTGATTTTTCTGATTTTTCACTGTTTTTTGATTTTTCTGATTTTTTCAGACATAGAACCTCTTCAAGTGCATGCTATTGATAGGTTCCTCGAGCTGATCTCCATCCTATGTTGATAGCTGATATGCTCCTGATCCAAATACTGTTGTGACCACAAACGGACCTAACCAGTTTGGTTCAAATTTGCCTTTCTTTTCTCGATCTGCCTAGTTGCGTGGATTTTCTTTTAGCGCTAGTTCTCCCACTTGAAAGATTCTTGGTTTAACCTTATGATTATAGCTCCGACACATTCTTTGCTGATATACCTTTAGATGATCAAAGGCATTTTGTCTTCATTTATGGATTAGTTCTAACTCTTGCAATCTAGATACTCTTTGTTCTTCATCTGGGATGAGTCCTTTTAGTGATACATGAAGAGAGGGTACCTCTACTTCGATTGGCAATATGGCTTCTGATCCATATACAAGAGAGAATGGTGTGGCACCTGTCGGTGTGTGGATACTGGTGCGGTAGGCCCATAGAGCAGGATTCAGTTGAATATGCCAATCTTTCCCAGCATCATTCACTATCTTTTTAAGAATTTTCAGGATAGTTTTGTTAGATGCTTCTTCCTGCCCATTTCCCAATGGATAATATGGTGTGGAGAATCTGTGCTAGATTTTGAACTTCTCACATAGCTCTTGTACATCTTGATTCTTGAATGGTCGCCCATTATCAGTGATAATGGTCATTGGTATTCCATAGTGACAGATGATGTAGTTCAAGATAAATGCAGCAATTTGTTTTCCTATGATGTTGATGAGAGCTACAGCTTCAATCCATTTTGTGAAATATTCAGTAGCTACTAGGATGAATTTATGTCCATTAGATGAGGAAGGATTTATCTTTCCTACTAGATCAAGTCCCCATTGACAAAAAGGCCAAGATGTTGCTAAAGCATGTAGTTCTTGTGCTGGTGCATGGATCAAGTTCCCATGGATTTGACATTGTTTGCATGTTCTTGCTATTTTAAAAGAATCTCGTTCCATAGTCGGCCAATAGTAGCCCAAGCGTATCAGTTTCTTCGAAAGGGTAAGACCACTTGAATGAGTGCCACAAATGCCGTTATGGACTTCATGTAAGGCCTTCTCAGATTCTTCTTATTCAAGACATCTTAAGAGAGTACCGTCTAGACCTCGTTTATATAGGGTATCTGCGATGAGAGTATAATGGGAGGATTTGCGAATAAAATTTCTCTTCTGATTTTTTGATAAGTCAGGAGGTAAGATGTTATCTTTCAGGTATATGTAAGTTTGGTCATAGTGGGAGGAATCGTGTCCAATGAGTTGACAGATGGTTTGGGAATCACGACAATTATAGGCGGGATGAAACAACTCTTCAACCAGGAATTCATAATGCTCTTGATTTTCTTGTGAAGTGTACTTGTACCTGCAACCACAGTGCACTCAATAAATCATTATAAGAAATGGTTAGAAAATTGAAACAATGGAAGACAAAACCATAACTAATCGACTTATTGCCTCCTAGTAAATGCGAGTATGAATTTTGCTCTTAGATCTTAGTATGCAAATTCCAGTGACTTGACTACACTTAGATGGAGGATTTGAATGCTGAAAATGCATGATCTAGCAAGAATAGCATGATTAAGCTATATGAATTCATGATTGATCTAGAAAATGAACTAGAATGAAGAGGCAATTAAACTAAAATGAGCATGATAACATTGCTAAGAATGATAAACTATAAGCTAGATGCCTATAATAACAATGCAAATGATGAAATCAAATTGGGACCCTTATTGCTCCAAAATGAGGTCTATTTATAGGATTTTCCAAGGCTAGGGGTGAGTTGGCATGAATCAACGGTTGAGATTGATCTGAAGATATCAATGGTTAAATTGGAGGAAGTTGGCAAAGGGAGTTGGATTAAAGGGAACACTTAGTGACAAGTGTCACAAAGGTTCTAGAAGATGTTGGATGAAAGGGGACAAGGTGGTAGGTAGAATGGGTTAGGTTTAGGAATGGTTAGGTTTAGGAGTGGTAGAAGTTAGGAGAATTTGAATTTAGAAATTCAAATATTAGGAAAATGACTAATTAATCTCAACAACTCATGAATGATTTGTTTTAATTAATTAGGAGTTGGAATTAATGATTTTGGTGGAGGGAATTAATTAATTTGAATTAATTAATTAAAGGGGGGAAATGAAATGAACCTATTTAATAAATCCTTAGATTTATTAATAAGTAGAAGAAAAGGGAAATTTAATCAAATTGCTTAGTGAATTCAATTAAATTGGGGAGGAGAGATTAATTAAATAATTGCTTATTTAATTAATTATCTTCAGACAATTTTTAGGTGTTTACAGAAACGTTTTAAATTTAATTAAATATAAGTAACTCTATAAAGCACTTTTCAGGCAGAAGTTTAAAATTATTAAACAGACTTAAAACACAGACCCGTAAATTCACAACAAGTACCTTGTTCCCTCGTCCGTTGGATGAGAAAAGATCAACAGCTTAGGGTGGATTTTGGCCCGAATGTGGGAAGTGAACACATTTGGGAGAACTTCGCCCGGAATTGAACATATTACATTTAATGTCCTCAGAATTTATACTGAAGTAGTGAATTTTTTGTCCTTCGGCATCGAATAGTTATTAATAATAATTAATAAAATTACAACATGATTCTTAATGTCCTCAAAATTTATACTGAAGTAATGAATGTTTTTTCCTCTGGCATCGAATAGTTATTAATAGTAATTAATAAAATTACAACATGATTCTAGATATTTTGCCCTTTAGGTTTTACTTTTCTACTTTTCAGAGTTTTCAAAATAAGAGACTCGTAAATCATAATCGTCTTTCATTTCTTGGACAAACCTGTAAATCGAGGGAGATTCAAAAATAGCTACTAGATTGAGGCAGGCAAGTTGCAACAGAGACTGTCTGCGCCAATCTAGTGAATTAGAAATTCCAATTTCCGGGTAAAATCTAGAACACCTACATTTGAGGGTTAGCATTTTTTACTTTTGGTAATCTCATGGTCCAATTTGAGGGTTAGCATTTTCAAGTTTTTATCTAGCATTATTTTAAATTATGAACAATAATAGTAATGGGGAAATAGGAAGCAGTAGTTCAACAAGAAGCCAAGTGAAAAACAAAATGCATCTAACCGAACTGGTTAAAACACCAGGTTTCACTAATGAATACCATGATATTTATGACCCTACTATCCATGGTGAAAAGCATATCATAGATATTAGATATGCATTGTCTAGTAAGGCGGTAGATGCATCCAGTGCAAAATTTACTGTTTTCAACCCAATGTTAAAACAAAAAACAAATAAAATTGCATTGTGGGATGTTGGATTGGCAAGCATGGTGTTACCTGAAGTATTCCCTTGCCCTAATTTTTCCATGGTCTGCATCAAAAATTATGATGAAGATAAAAAAGCAATTGTCAATAAAAATACAAAAGTGTAAATTCTATCCATAAACGAGGGAGAATTTGCTCATTTGTTGAACCTAGGATTTGAAGCCCAAAACTTGAACGTCCAAATTGACCTTGAAAAGCTAGTAGGGAATTTTTAGAGTCTCGATCCAAGTCGCAGAGATTCATTTATCAAGGGTCTAATAAAGATTGATACTGGTATTGTGTTGGATCAGAATCATAAGCCTCCTTATGATTCTAACATATTTGTTCCATGGGTTAGGGATACTATTTCCTTGCTGTCATTTTGCCTGGGATTGGAAAATGATAGGGAAGTGGGTGCAAGCCTTCTTGAAATGATTTATAATATCCATTGTGCAGGTCAGCTGGTAAGATATAATTTTATTGAGAACATTATAAAATCCATGCAAAAACAATTACTGATGATCAAAAAAGGTTCCTGTAAGACATTTAGGTTCTCATCCTACTTGTGCTATCTCCTCCTATCCAAGTATCATGCAATATTCGAGACCAACAAGCTTCAAATTGTGAGCTATAAGATTGATGAGAAGACTAGGAAGAGAACAGAGTGTCCAATATATGATTGGACCCCAAAGATAAGGATGCGTGATAACAGAAAGAACTACAACCATTTTGTAGACTTCTTTTTGGCACAAATGTATAATGAAATTACAAGCACTCCAATGACTAGGTTGCCTATGTCTTGTAGAGATTGCATTCAACTCGAAAGTCAAATAGAATTGGTTGACTGGTTCTTCATGGAAGAATTCATTGTGTTAAGGTTTTACGGATCGGCAGTAAAACCATACAGAATTCTAATACATGTGACAGACAAGGTATTTTAATTAGAGTATGTATGGAAATTGGAGAGCACAGACAAGCACTTCCATGGTCAGCAAAAGAAGAGCATATTTCCCTCCTTGCCTTTCTCATATGGAGGGTTCACATTTGAGAGAAAAGCATTCAATGTGGCACATGATTTTTTGACAGTTTTTAACTTTGGTGATGAGGGTCTCTGGCAGAATAATCCAATTGGTGTAGTTCAAGCAAGGCTTAAGAAAAATGGGAACTCTTCAGCATTATGTCAACATGAAAGTAAACCATTGCTAGAAAAGCTTAGAAACATGGACTCTTGGGATGAGGTTAAAAAAGAGATGGAGAAAATTGCAGTTGACAAAAACATTTCAACAGAAGAAATTTCATCACAAATTATGGCATTGAAAATGCACACAAAGAGGACAACAGAGGAGGGCCAAGGCATCCAAAATAGGAGGTCCTACAATTTCTACCTAAAATCTGCTAATCCATCTAACAAATCTATTCCCAAATCAATTCTACATGAATGTAAAGAGAATTATTTCACTCAAACCAAAATAAATGATTTTTGGACTATGAGGAGGAATCTCGATGAACCAAAGACAAGTGCACAATTTGAGAGAATCAATGAGGATGCAGATTTTAGCAAATTGTGGGATATGGAGCATGGTGGGATTGAAGGTGATGATGATGAGCATGAGGTTTCCGTTGAGCCCCCTCCAACAACTACTACAGTCCCAAAAATATTAGGTTGAGTCAGTGAGTCCATGAAAGAAAAATATAGCAAAGGGGCAAACCTTGTGGAAAAAATGGGTTTTGAAGGTGGTGGTCTAGATCCTAGATGAGAGGGCATTTGGTATCCACTTCAGGTACAACTTCCATCACAGTCAAAATCAAAAGGTCCTTATAAACTAGTCATTGGACTTGATTCTTCATATTCATCACGGATAGGTACTACTCATTACCCTCAGGGTCCACCTACATTTGTTTTAGGTTCAAATCCACAATCACCACCACATCATGGTATTTCCATTGGTGGTGAATCAAGTGCCACTGCCACTGGCGGGAAATCTGGGGATAGTATTCCTATTATTGTTCAGTCAAGTACTGATGTGATTGGTGGGGTTGGCATGGGTACTACTACTGATACTAGTTGTCTTGGTGTTGGACAAGGGAAACAACAAAATATTTCTCGCAAGAGGCCACTAGAGGTAGATACTCAATCTCATACTATTGACAATCCTATATCAAGTGCAACTGACACTAGACAAATCAATCATTTGCAGCTTCAGATCACACACCTCAAAAGACTATGAAAATTACACATGAAAGTGTTAGTGGGAGTGGGACAGTGTCAGGAATTGTTGTTGGTAATCCTGGTCAAGCATTAGTTAAAACCACAAGAATAAATGGAATTGGAGCCTATGGTATTCCTATGTCACCTTTCAAACATTCAATTGCTTCAGCAAGCCCAGATTGTCAATTTTGTGATTACTATGAAAAATATGAACACACAACAAAAGCAAATAAAGAAAAAAAGAAATCATTTCATAGGAATTTTGTGTCTGAAGTTGTAAATGAACAACCTGCAAGGAACAGGGTATTTCAAACATATGACCCACAAAAAGATATGATGGAGTTCATGGTTGTTATGCCCCCGGGCCCATCTAAAGATAAAAATCCACCACACAGTCAGATAGATCCCTCTCAATTTCAAGTTAGCACCCTCCAAATAGATTTTTCCAAAGTACATAATGTGGACAAAATTAGTGTGTCAAAAAGGACTAACGAAGTGGTCTACACTTCATTGCTAAAGGTGGAGAGAGAAAAAAATAAAATGGAGAAACAAATAGAAAAGTTATAGGTAGACCTAGAAAACAAAAAATCAAGGAGGAAAGCAGCAGATAGCAAGTGCAATGATTTACAAAAAAGGATAATAAAATTGGGCTCTACAGTAGAAATTGCAGAGTAGGACAAGAAGGATGCAGAATTGAAGGACCTGATAGAAAAACTGGCTAAAAGCAGTAAAACAATTGTTGAGGAAAAAGCCAGTTTTCAAAAATTATACAAAAGTTATGAGTCTGCTGCCACCGAAATGAGAAAATTACAAGACCTATTGGATCATGGGAAGGAAAAAGAAAAACATTTGCAAGAGGACGTAGAGGAAGAAAGAAAAAAAGGTGCAAAAATGAAAGAAGACCTGCACAATGCAAATTATAAAATAAAAATTTTGGAGGATAAACTGAAAGATAATATGAAAAATACAATGAAGTATATACAAGAGAACATTTGGGAGAAAATAATGTAGAGGAGTAAGAAGTTGTGTGAATGGTTTCAATTGACTGAAAGTATGAGACAATTTTTTTTTAAAATCAAAGGGCACTATGAGAAGAGCACACATGTTTATTCAAAAGAGGAAATGGCAAAAAAGATTCTGAAAGTAGTCTATAGTTCTAGTGATAGCTACTTGGCATCCAAGGGAATTGAGAGCTGCATTAATGTCACGGTTAAGACATCATCTATCATTCAAAAATGCCAGAAGCTAAGGGAAACATCAGAAGTTATGGACAGTTGTGAAAAAAAGATAGTGAAGCTGCAAGAAAAGAAAAATAATTTGATTAAACTTGATTTGCCTATTCCTGTTGACACATCAAATAAATTCATTGGAGAAGAAGCTTACAAAAAAAGCATGGAGATAAAAATGAAGCCCAATTTAGACTTGCTTCCAAAGGACACAACTCCCAAAAGCTTTGTGGAATTCATCCAACCATTTACAACTCTAAATTCGGTATTGGATGAAATGGTGATGTCAAGTAAATCTTCTAAATATGGAATGTTGACGAAGTTGGAGTTGACTTTCCATAGTTTACAAAGTATTGACCTTCCATCAGACGAAGAGTGGAGTACCCTACAAAAACTGACACAGAATTCTTGAGAATCATAGTATGTATTGCACAATTTTCTTCTTTTATTCTTAATTTCAAGGTTTTATGTTTTTTCTGTTTGCTATTTTGCTAATCCAGCCTATGAATCTATGATGCACTCGCTATTTCTATTTTGCTAATCTAGCCTATGAATCTATTTTATGAATAGGAAAAAAACAACACTTGTTATTGCTATTTTGCTAATCCAACCTATGAATCTATGGTGCACAGTTTAAAACTTCAGCCAGTAAATTTGTATTCTCAAATTCTCCCTTGCTTTAAAATTTATGCATTTCTCTATTTTTGATTAGTAGGTTTTAGGCACTGCTATTATCTATGTTTAATTTTTCATGGCGTGAATTAATATTTAATTTTGAACTCTATTTTTTGAATAGGAGACATCAAACATGTAGCAGATGTTAAATTGCTAATACAGCCTGTGATGGCCATATAAATATGTGCTGAGTTTGTGATTTTGATGTTCAGTGTTCACATGTTGCAAACTTGCAATTCGACCTGAAGCTGTTGTTGCTCCCTTGTTTCTATAAAAGGGAATTGAGTGTCATTTGCAATTTTGCAAAGGGTTCTGAAACTTTGTATTCACTTTTGCAATTTCCATGGAGAATCACGCGGATTGGTGTATTACTATTGAATGAATTGTATCATATGGCTATATTTTGAAAGAATTAATGAAAATCTAAGTTCTCGACATGCATATTACTATTGAATGAATTATATCATATGGTTCTGAAATGTATCAAATAGATTTGAGACTCAAACATGTATAAATAAACAATAAACATCTCTATATCAATAAACACATTATGGTTTTTTTTTTTTATGCTATTTTAAATCTGGAAATAGAAAGTTGAAAAATACAATTACAAATCAATATTAAATTCTAATTGCAAAAATTAATATGCTTTTTTAATATGAATGATGAGATATAGTAATAAGATTAATAAATACCAATCTCTTACAGTTCCCATTCATCCTCATCAAATTCAGTGCTTTCTTGATTCTCGTCTGTGGTTTCTTCACTCTGAGTCTGAGTCTTCATATCTTCACTGAACTGCATCTCAATGCTACCAGTACATCTAGTAGTCCCACTGGCACTTTGGTTTGAAGTGTTTCCCAAACCGCTTCTTTCACATTTGGACCTCCAGATTTGCAATGCCCTATCGTAAGGAAAAGTGTGGACATCATACCTAGATATATAGAGCCTCAAGCAATTTTCCAAATTTTTGTCTAGTTTGTTTCTTAGCTTTTATTTTAGGAACCCCAAAGCACTGAAAACTCTCTCATCTTCCACCGAACCCAATATCATGGTAAGACATAAATCAGCAAGCTTCACATATTCTGGCATTGAATCACGCAAGGATGCATTCTCAGCTATATAATTCCAAAGCCTTGTTACTGATCCCTCTTCGCGGGGGTTCTCCATTTTGGCATATTGCTCTTTCATAGTGTATGCAAAATGAGATGATTTCTCTCGAAGATGAGTTTCTTCTAATATTCCATTTATAGTTACTCCATTAAATTCTCTAGATATGCAAAATTGTTTTACCAAAGTCAGTAGCTTACTTCGAAAATCAGATGCATTGTTGAGGCTCCAATAATGAGGAAATACAATAGACATGGCTTCGAGTAGGTTGTCAAGAGGGAATATGCTTCTAATTTGTGAGGAAAGATCATATGCAATTTTCTTCACAGAAGTAGTTACAGTCTCAACAATCTTGTCAAAATCTTCCTTTGTAACTCTTGCTAGTTTCTTCCTAGGGCACTTTCCTGGTTCCTCGGGGTCGACCATGGCATAGAAGTGCATTGGTATCTCAACTCCCCATACATTGGCACATACCTCCACGTCTGCACCGATTTGTAAAATGTTATTAGGATTGTTCAAATTTGTGAGTATCCGCCACTGAACAAATTTTTCATCAGATAGTGTTGGTTGATTTCGATAGAGATTGTCGAGGGTCATGCATGTCATCTTACGCAGCGTAGCATATTATGCAATATACAGAGCTCTTTTTTGGGCAGCCTTCATAATATTCCTCATTTCCTCTGGCATGGGCAGAAGAGTTGCTAAAGTTAAGAGTGTCTCTAAATTACATAACCTGCCAAGAAGTTCAGGAAATTTTGGTTGATTTGATTCGTCACGAGTTGTGTGAAATACTCCAACCAAGGATGGATATTTTGAAAACACACGATGCGCTGGACCATCCAAAGAGATCCATCTGGTATCATTATCCTTGAGAAGCTTGTTCCCATCAATTAATCCATCAGCAAAGTGTTGAAATTCCATAAATCATTTGGGACTTCGACAGAAGTGTGAGTAGAGCTCTCTGATTAAAATTTCAATTTTTTTAACTAAATAAAACTTGCTCACAATTCCAAAAGCTAGATTCATTATGTGAGCCATGCAATGAATTGCAGTAAAGTACAGTGCAAATGAAGTTTCAATATTTGTACAAAGACCATCCCTATGACCTTGCATTACTGAAGCTCCATCTGCTCCAACACAAACCAATTTTTTCTCTACCGTCATGTCATCCATACCTCCATATTCAATTAAACTTCTCTTTACTAGTTGAATAATTTTTTTGTTGTCCCACTCTCCTTCATTTTAGCAACAGATAGTAGATGAGGTTGGCGGGTATGATTCTCTATAGTATAAACATGCATGCATACCCATGAAGTATTGTCTACTACCATCACTTCGTCTAAAGAAAATGCAATGAAGTTTGACTCTCTTATTTTTTCCTGTACATCTTCTTTTTCAACCTTAGAAAGACAACTTGCCCATTCCCATCCACTGTTTACTGACTAGTGTCTATTAGGATAGTTAGGAACTTTTTAAAAGTGTAATAAACCACTAATTGATGGGAAATCTGTCATAGCACGCCCTCTACTCAAAATATGAAAAACAATGCTTAACTGAACAACTTTTCCCAGATGTTCTATTTGCATTGCTTTTCCAAAAATAGCTTCAATAGAACCTTTAACTTCAGCAGGCTTCGTCTGTAATTTATCATGAAAATAATACTCTTCGGCATTCCTCACATGCTTACATTCATCCTTTGTTTTCCATCTTATCACTAATTTTTCAACCCCGTCTATCATTTGTTTTTCATAAACTTTACCCATATGCTTTTCTATTGTGTCAAATTTTAGCTGCAACCTAATTTCCTTGTTATGTTTCCAAGTGCAAATCTTACACTTGCATTCTATTGGAGGCTCGCCTTCAATTAGATTCTCCACTGGTTCAATAAATGGATACTTTGATGCCCAATTAATTTGAAAATTCCTCACTAACATATCCCACTCCCGATCCTTTTTTGATCGTGGTTCACCCTTTTTTGATATGGCTTTTCTTTTCCCCTTCCGTGCATTATCATCAATGGCATTATCACCCAAGTCAATTATATCATTCTGGCTAACTTGGGTATCTACTAGATAAGCTTCTTCAAGATCATCCTGATCTGAGATATCAGGTTCACCGTCGTTTTCAACATGCGGTGTAGGAGAGAAATTTTGTACTTGTACTTGTGATGATGTACCTTCCTGATTTTCACCAGTACCACAATCTTTTCCAATGCCAAAGTACAAAAACAACATTCTACTTTTTGTTTGCCTCTCCTGGCCTTCCCCACATTCAGGTTTCCTACCCCTCTTCCTGTTCATCATCTCCAACAAAATAAAGGCTACCAAAAAAATATCAATTTGTTGAAGAAGTAATAATAGACTATAATGTATAATATACCACTTCAAAAATATGATCGCTCACCTTTAGGCTTTACTCTTTAGGTCACTAACAGTCACCAATACAGTCAACAACAATGATTTTCCTTGGTCTGAAATTTCGCTATTGATCAAAATTTAGAGTCTAGAACCCACCAGATTGTGCTGAGATAGATCTGATCTTTGCATGTATTTATACCAATCCTTATATGGCAAATTCCATGAGAATTTTATATGGTATACGAATATTTGGTGAATCCTGTGTAACTATAACATGACTTATGTAATTTTTGAGGTGATTATAGGTCGTCCAAATATGACTTATGTAATTTTTGAGGCGATTATAGGTCGTCCAAATAATAGGTGAATACAATATAGTTGGCGAAAGTCAGGGTGAATGGAGACACGCGTCGGCAAGATGTCAAGCGAATTGGGTCCCCCTGACTAAAAAATCTTCACATGCCTATAGGTGAATTAAGGTCATCTATTAAGGCAACCTCGGAGAGTGTAGATGAAATAATTAAATTTACAGTGTGTCCACCATATATTGTATTGGCAAAATCATCACATTGAAACATTGAATTGTATAAAACATATGGCGATCGGGTTGTGACTTTCATGGAAATTGATAATGTTCTGGCGACATGGCCACCCCCAGACGATACAAAATACTCATCATTTCTGAAGTGGCCAATGTGAAAAATTTGCCATTGGTGAATATTCGCCACTAAAGTAATCTCTGGGCTATATGGGACAAATTGGAGACTTTGAATGAAGGTGACCCTACTGTTTAAATTTCTAAACTTGATGGAACCTTAACATGGAAGAAGATGAAAGGATTACCTCTTTTATGGAGAGAGTTAATGAGATTGTTCTTGAATTCAATGTTGTGGTGGATCTCTGAGCAAAGATGAAATAGTTTCTAAAGTATTGAGAGCTTTGACACCATCTTATAAGATGAAGGCTACTACAATTAATGAGTTTAGAACTATGGAAAACACCTCTGTTAATAGCGATACCTTGGTTGGTAAGTTATCTCCTTTTGAGCTTGAGGAATTTGGACCTTCTGGAGGTATAAAATCTAAACCTTCTTTTCATGCATCTACATCATCTACTGACAAGAGTGATTGGAAAGCTTTATATGCGAAGGAACTAGAGGATATGAAGAAATAAGATGAAGAGTTTGAGAAACTTGAAGCCTTATTTTCTAGAAGAGTACCTAAAGGACCAACATGAAGTAAGTATGAAGGAAAATCACCTTTTAAATGCTTTGCATGTAATAAGATAGGTCATTTTGCATGTAAATGTCTTGAAAGGAATTCAAGATTTGAGGAAAGAGCTAGAAGATCTTTTTGGCCTAACCATAATTATTAGAACAAGCATAAGTATAGGAGAAACAAAGACAAATCATTCTACTATGTTGATGAGGAAGGTGTGACTAATTCTTATGATGAACTAACACAAGATTTAGCTAGTGGATCCATCAATGGAAGGGAATGGGTATTTTTGGCTATCGAAGAAAATGATCTGGTACCTGAAGTGAAGGTCCTTGCTGCTAAAAATGAAGACAAGGATGAATGGGTAATTGATAGTGGATGTTCATATCATATGACTAGAGATAAAAGGAAGTTCTTATCTTTGCAAGAATTTGATGGTGGTCTGGTTAGATTTGGAGATGACAAAGCATGTATGATCAAGGAAAAAGGAACAATATCATTGGATGGTAGGCATAACACTGATAATGTTTATTATGTTGAAGGTTTAAGGCATAATCTTTTGAGTGTAGGACAGTTGGTGGATAAAGGATTTCAGTTACAGTTCAAGGATGGAAAATGCAAGATTATTAACAGATCTGGATTGGAGATTGCAACCGGTACACAGACTAAAGGTAATGTCTTTCATTTGAACTCTAGTGAGAATACATGTTTGATTGCACAAATTGATGAGAGTTTCTATGGCATAAGAGGTTGTGTCATGTGAATTTTGATTGCATTGTGAAGATAAGTTCTACGAAGGAAGATAGAGATATACCTAAGATTGTAAAGCCCTATAATCCGGTATGTAAGGAATGTAAAATGGGAAAGCAAGTCAGAACTACTTTTAAGAGTATACAAGACAAATCTAATGATATTCTTGATCTTATTCATACTGATTTGTGTGGTCCTACTAGAATCAAAAGTTTTCAGGGTGATAGATATTTTATGCTAATCATTGATGACTATTCAAGAATGATGTGGGTTACTTTTCTAAGGGAGAAGTCTAAAGCATTTGAAAAGTTTAAAATATTTAAAGCTAAAGTTGAGATAAAGACAAGATTGAAGATTAAATGCTTAAGGTCAGATCAGAGTGGAGAATTCACATCCGATGAATTTAATAGCTATTGTGAGAAGAATGGGATAAGGAGATAGTTGTATGCGCCCTAGACACCTCAATAGAATGGAGTTGTGGAAAGGAAGAATGGAACTAACTTGGATGCAGCTAGAACTATAATGATGGAAAATAATCTTCCTCATATCTACTGGAGAGAATTTGTAAGCATGACGGTATACACTTTCAATAGAGTTCATATCAAAGGAGATGCCGATAAGACACCTTATGAGTTATGGTTTGGTCATACACTGACTGTTAAGTATTTCAAAATCTTTGGTAGTAAATGCTATATCAAAAGAGATGATTCCATTGGAAAGTTTGATCCTAGATGTGATGAAGGAATATTTCTCTGTTATTCTAATGAAAGGAAAGCATATAAATGTTATAACAAAATATTGTAGAGAATTGTGGAGAGCACAAATGTCAAGGTGGATGAGAAAAACAGAAGTCAAATCAGAACTTATGAGAAGGAACCAATAGTGAAAATGATCATAACTGGACCGGCAGCACCTACACTGGAATAAAATGTTGAACTAGTTACTCCGGCGGTATCAAAAAATTCAATAGTAATCAGGATAGAGGAACGGAAAATCAGAAGACTCCTAGGTATGTAAGGTTGAATCATTCAGAAGATCAGATCATTGGAGACAAGAACAAAGGAGTCATGACAAGAAGAAGGTTGGCAGCTGATGAGGTATGTTTAATTTATCAAGTTGAATTGGCATGAGTAATTGAAGCTTGTAAAGATGAATGTTGGATGAAAGATATTGAAGAAGAATTAGATTAGATAGAAAATAATAACATATGGATTTTAGTTCCCCGGCCTAAAAATAAGAATGTTATTGTAACTAAATGGGCTTTTTAGGAATAAATTGAATGAAGATGGACAAGATGTGAGGAATAAAGCTAGATTGGTTTGTAAAGGATATTCTCAAAAGGAAGGAATTGATTATGATGAAACCTTTGCACCTGTAGCTATGATTGAAGCTGTGAGATTATTTCTTGCTTATGTTGCACATAGAACTACAAAGTTTATCAGATGGATGTTGAGTGTACATTTTTTAAAGGAGATCTTGAAGAGGAAGTTTATATTGAGCAACCTAATGGATTTTCACTTTCAGATGACAAACACATGGTTTGTAGGTTAAAGAAAGCTTTATATGGATTGAAACAAGACCCTAGAGCTTGGTATACAAGACTGGATAAATATCTTTTGAAGCTTGGTTTCACTAAAGGTAATGCTGACAGTAATTTATATTATAAGATCACTGATGATGACATACTGATTATTGAAGTCTTTTTTGATGATATCATTTTTGGAGATGAAAATAAGTTGTGTATGGAATTCTCTAACAATATGAAGAATGAATTTGAGATGTCTACGATTGGGGAGATGAGATTTTTCTTAGGTTTGTAGATTACTCAAACTGATAAAGGTATTTTCATATGTCAAACTAAGTATGCTAGAGAGTTGTTGAAGAAATTTGGGTTGGAAATTTCTAAAATGGTTGGTACACCTATGGTTACAGGTAAGAAATTGATAAAGATTAATGCATCTACATCGGTAAATCCTACAAGGTACAAGTCTATGATTGGAGGTTTGTTATATCTGACTCAGACTAGACCGGATATAATGAATGCAGTGTGTATTGTATTAAGATATCAAAGTGATCCTAGAGAGAGTCATGTGAGTGCGGTGAAAAGGATTTTCATGTATTTGCAGGGAACAACTGAATATGGTTTGTGGTATCCTAAAAATGATGACTTTACATTATGTGCATATATAGATGTAGATTGGGTTGGATATGTTGATTGGCAGCAGTCTAATATGCATTATCAGAGATACTATTCATTCCGAATTGATGTGGTGGTGCTACTACTCAGGGGGGGGTAGTCAATTGTGTGGTTCAGTGGATTTGTTATTTTTCTTTGATTTTTATGCCAGATCTTTGGCATTGATGTCAAAGGGGGAGAGATATATGTGAAAAATAGAGCTTCACAAAATATCAGTCAAAGGGGGAGAGTTTAGAGCTTCATTTCTATATCATCTTGTGGGAGATTGTTGGTTGTCTTCCATTCGGGGAGACTTGTTTGGTATTTCTTGGCACTTGGATGTTTTTCACATCTAGTGTTGAAATCAATGCCAAAGGGGGAGATTGTTGTCAATTTGGAGGAATTGATTATGTGTTACATTGATGGCAACACCGGCATTTTTGGTTGTTTATCGATTTCTAGTTGATTCCAGTAGAGTGGTTGGATTATGATATTGATCTGGTATGCTCTGGTATGCTTTGGTTTGTGGATTTGGTTTGGATATATCATTCATGCTATTCGAATGTGTATCACCATTAGTTGGTTTAGGATTTGATGACTCGAGAGCTATCATTTGTTCTAGTAACCATTTTTGTCACTGGTAAGAGTTTTACCAGTAGAGCTTTGTTGAAGATCTTTTGATGCATGTGATAAGTGGTGTTGGTGCGGCTTCTAGATGGCTTTCAAGATGTTGTTGGTTATCTTGTTCATGTTCCTATTGATTGGTGGTGTTGGATTTGGTTAATGGTGACCTATTTTGGGTCTGGTGTTATCTAGGTTATGGACCAATTTATGTAACGTGTTGGTGGATGATCTTGATGTGTTACCGGCAGGTTTTAATGATTGGTTTACATTATTTTTGGCCCAAGCCAACTTGGTTGATTATTGGATTGTGATTTTATGTTATGAATTTATTGTATTATCTTTTAAGTGGCCGACCTAATTGTTTAGGTCCCGAGTTTTTATAAATATGATGTAAGATCTCTTTTTAGATCATGTATGGTATGGGATATAAGATTATCTATGTTCGAATAATTATTATCATATGTAAAGGTTCTGGTTGATCATAGGTGATTGGATTGGGTGTATAAGAGAGGTTTAAGGCCTATGGTATTGAGCTTAACTGGAACTGTACTCAGGCATTGGAGATGTTATTCTTGCAGTTCAATCTTCATTCTGGATTGTAGTTTGATGTTTTCTGTATTCAGTGAGGCTCCTTTTGTAATGAACCGTGCACTCTAGGTTGTTGGCCTTCCTGCATGTGCAAGCCCCTTCATTTTGTAATGACATACTTACTGCAGACTTGTATTATCTAACTGTGGGTAGGCATCCCACTGTGCTTTTTCCTATAGACACCTAAAATTGTCCTATCTAATTAAATAAATATTTTTATTTATTTAATTATTTTATCCTAAGTCTTCTATTAATTAAATAAATCTGTATTTATTTAATTAATTCATTTATCCTCTTCTAAACCTTTTTCTTATTTAAATAAATACTTTTATTTATTTAAATTGTCCTTCTCTTAAATTAAATAAATATTTCATTTATTTAATTGATCACATTTCCTCTATTAATTAAATAAATCTTTATTTATTTAATTAATTAATTCATTACCCTTTTCTACCTATGACACATGTCATTCATTTCTTAACTCCTACACTACCTACCCTATCATTATTTAATTATTTCTACTACCTACCCTTTAATCCTAGATGACCATTTATCTTTACACCTCTTAATCTTATCCCTCCATTTCTTAAAGTGTCTTCTATATAAGAGAATACTCTCCTTCATTATCAACCCTATTCAGCTAATGAGCATTCTAATCAATCTTATGCAATCAAGCCTTTTTGTGATCAAGCTATCAACCACATTTATGTTCTTTGTTGAGATCTTGTGAATACATAAAATCTAAGAGCAAACATACCAAGCAAAATCAATGGAGATTCAAACCCTAGTGGACATGTGATGGTATAATCTTTTTGATTTTGTTGATTTGCATTGTTTTGGGTAATCTTCATATGTTATGGTGGATCTTTGTAGTTGTTAGGCTAGGGTTTTGTGGTTGAATTCATTTAGTCTTTCAATATTGTTGTTTCCATTATCCACTTTTCACCATACACATTTTGGCATGCCCGGTGGGACATGGATTTTTGTTAGATCTACATTTTTTTGCAGGTTTTCCTAACCCTATATTGTTAAACTTTGTAAAACAATTTGGAGAATAACCTTGTGCAACTAGGGTTTAGGACACAAGATTAAGATCTTTGAGAGATCTGATCTGATTTCACAAATGACTTGGAATATTTGCACCAAATTTTTTTGGCAGGTTGAGGAAAGTATCAAGAGATCTCAAAAAATTGGATTTTTAAAAACTAGGGTTTTTCATTATTTGGATAAGATCTCACAAACTGCTTGAAATTTTTGCATAAATGTGTTTTGGTAGGTCAAGAACAGTATCAGAAGTGCTCAATAAAAAAATCAGATTTTTGGGAGTATATTTAAATTTTCTATAAATTTCTTATGCATTTTCATAAAAAACCAATTTTGAAAGCAAATGAGCGATTTTTTCGGAATTTTTTAAAGTTTAAGAAATTTCTCAGAATTATACATAGGATATGTTATTTGTGATTTTAATTTTGATGCAAAATATTTCATAAAAATTCGGATCTTTTAAAATTAGGTTTTGGCATTGTTTTGATCATATCTCACAAACTGCTTGGAATTTTGGAAAGAATGTTTTTATGCAAGTTTGGAAGGGTATCAGGTGTTTCTAGTAAAAAATTCAAATTTTTTTGATCAATTTTTATTTTCTATGATTCTTTATAAAAAAATTAATTTTTGGAGCAAATTAGCAATTTTTTTGGATTTTCTTACATTTCTGGAAATGTCTTAAAATTTTATAGGTGGTATATTTTTTATAATGAAAAATAACTCATGAAAAATCAGATCTTTCAATCTACCAAATAACGTCTTGTCGAAGGCCCCTATTTCACAAAATCTTTTGGATCTAAAATTTACCTAACGTGTGTGCTTTGAGGAGGGGTATTATTTAAAAACTACTAATAATCTTGGTGCAGAATATTTGGCAAAGATTTGATTTTAAAATTATTTGCTTTGTCTTCTTAGTCTAGTAAACACTTCAATTGGTGCACTAAAATTGAACCAGTGTCTTTTGTGTCTTGAACAATAGGCTCTTTGTGTTTAATCTTTAGAGAGCCTACCTCCCCGTGTGGTCATTAGGACTACTAGTGAGAAGGGAATGACCCAAGTGCTAGGGAGGCAAACCCCTCTCTTTCGAACCACTATAAATAACTATATCCATGGTGAAAGCCATGGGTAACGTGTGTTGATTAGTCCATACTGACACTATGTCTCCCCATAAACTCATTTGATCAAATTTATTTGATCAATAGTAGGGCATAACCCCTAACGGTTGGGAGCCTTTTGTATTTAGAGAGCTGAACGTGTTGCATTTATGGCCACATAAGCGGATGCCCTTACTAGCATCTTTTGTTTTAGAAAGCCAAAATCCTTCTAGTTGTTGGGGTAGGAGGTCAAACCTCTGGAGCGGCCCACACACATACGGTTCTTAGTAGAGATACAAAATTCACCATGGGGAGTTTTCATGGGGACTGATGTTTGGCTGCCCCGGAGAAGTCTGTGTTGAGGGTGGATCCAATGGGGTCAAGCATATAAGTATCTTCTTTGAATAACGTAGCCTCGAGGGAAACCCCATGTGTGATAAACAACTATTGTCCTGGCCAACGATAAAAATTGTGGTTGTCTTCTTTTAAACATTCAAACATTCAAGACCAAACATCAGAACATTGTATCTTTTGTGTCTTCAAGTGTATGAAAAATATGTTTACATCAAACAACACACATTTTTTTGAGTCATTTTGAGTCTAAACACTAGAAAACATAGAGTCATCATCAACATTGTGTCCTCTTATCACGAAAAATGGTTAAAAATTCAGATTTGGTCACAACAACAACTTCACAAATTGGAAAAAATTGCACTCAGATTTTCTAAATGTGTATGTGTTATCATAGAAAAATTGCATTCACAGGATTCTCAGAAACACGTATGTGCAGCATCTAGTCAAGTTTGTGTTGGGTAACCGTGTCTGCGAAGTATACAAGCGCGTTTGTGTTCAGTATTGGGAAAGTTTGCAGTCTAGCAAACAAGAACAATCAGTTTCAGAATTCTTGAGCTTCCTAAGTTATTTCTCTGGTTTTTCATCTAGCATTCAACCTATTTTTGGTCTCACAAAGTTCATCATTGATTTACATCTTGCATAACATTCACCTTTGTCTAAACTTGAGTTAAAAGGTCGCTTGCTTTTCCCCATCTTACTTTGTCAACACAATACATACAACAACATTTTGCAAAGTGGTCCCTCATCAAGGTCTATCACCTTTGGGTCTCATTTGGTCCTACTTAGATTCAAGGTCAACTTACCTCATTAAGAGATCTATCATCTCTTTGGAAGTCACACCTACTCTACTACATACATACTTGGTCTTACACTTTGGAAATTGCAAGTACACCTCAGATTCATTTACATTCCACCCAAATCTTGGTCTTCCATACTCTTTCCATTTGTATCTAGTCTCACACATCTTGGTCAAGCCCTAGTTCATGGTCGAAACTCATTCCCAAAAATCCAGGAGGGAAGCTAAAGAGGCTCAAGAGTCTACAAACATGAGTGGCTATGAGTACGACAATGATATCTTTTTCAATTCTGATCATACCACATTACCTGACATGGACATCTATAGAAACATTCAGAATGTTGAGAACCTGGATGATACAAATAATAATGATGCATAATATGACAATGTTGACAACATTTTAGTACACTCAACACAAGTGGAGGAAACTATCATGGATCCCCATTTTAATAGACTGGTTGAAGAGATCATGAGAAGAGATAGACAATATTTCCTACAAGTGATTGCACAAAGTGGAGCTAAGATACCTCACAATTTTGACATGTCCCAAATAGTGGAGAATAGACCTACTCAAGAAAGTAAACTCACCATGGATCAAAGGAGACCTAATAGTAGAGGTAATAGAGCACCACATTTTGTTCTTGAGTCACCATCATCCTTGTTTCAAAAACCTGAGGTCCCAAATACACATGGTCAAGCTTATGATACTCATGAAAGAACATCTCATGAACAACTCTATCTACATAGACCTTTATGGAAATCTTATGCAGATAAATACACTCAATCACATACTAATACTAAAGACCCAATTCAAAAGAAATTGGATATCTAGAGGCATGCTCAAAATTTGGAAACAAGCAAAACCCCGTGTCAAATTTAGGGACAATACACAAGAGAAAATTCATGATATGTTGTATGACCCTATATCAAGTGGTCACTATATGCATTATCATTATAGACCTCCTCCATATGAACATGTTTATGATCAACACCATCTATATATGCAGTATCCTCCTCCTCCACCTGGTGGCTCAGGCATGGGATATGGTCCAAGAAGTCAGTCTCCACCCAAAAATAATTTGGAATAGCAAATAAAGGACTTACAAAAGAAGATGGAGGGCATCAATACACCAAAACCATCTTACACAATGAGAGATATATGTCCCTATCCATTTGATAAAAGCATTCCAATGCCTCCATTTCCTACACACTTCATACCACAAAAGTTTGATAAATACAGAGGCAAAAGGGACCCTAAGGCACATATATGACAATTTTTCATAGCTTGCATTGAACCAACCCAATCTGAATCTGTGTAACCAACTAACTCAAACGTTTTAGTGGGAGAATAATGAATGCCAAAATTTTGTTTACCACTCTCATACCTCGTGATACTTTTAGTAGTTTTCCAATGAGACTCATGTGGGTCTTGCATGAACTGAAAGATGAGACTCATGACATACATATTATCAAGTCTAGTGGTTGTCAGATATAGGAGGTGACCAACCAAACTTCTATACAAAGTAGCATTAACCTTGGGACTTGCATCTTCCTTGGTTAATTTTTCACCAAGTGTTATGGGTTTGTACATTCTTTGCATGCCACCATTCTAAACTTCTTCAACAAATCAACTACTTACTTAGTTTGGGAAATATGTATACCTTTTGATGTTTTTTGTATCTCCACACTAATAAAATAGTGCATGAGCCCTAGATTTGACCTAAATGCAAACCCCCTATTCCCAACACATTTCCCTTTCCTTCTATGTGTAGGAAGAAGGTGCATAGTTGTAACTCTGGAATTAAGCTTTATTTGTAGATACAGAGAAACCCTTTTTGACACACGAAAAATTTGCAGGACCAAGAGGGTGGGCGACCTAGTCCAAACACATGGTCCCTGCTACTTTTGGCCAATTTTGCAAAGCGGCTCCAATCATCTCAAACTTCTCAAATTCAGGATGAAATCCTAAATCTGCATCTCACTATTTTCTCATATTTGTTTTCATTTCCAACACTTAGTCTTAATTCCACTAGTCAACTTACAAAAGAGGGTCAAACATATTCCATTTCAATCAATCTACTTAGTATTTAGTCCTAATCTGATTAGTAACTGAATCTAGTGGATTTACCCCCTCTTTTAAATGTAAAGGCATCTCCCCCAAGCCAAAATAGGTGATTTGGTGATTTCTTCTTCTATCTTGCAAATTGCCAAGTCACCTAAATTTTTCCCTTTACATTCATATTTATTTATGTTAATATTTAGTTACTATTTTGTATTTTAGAGCCCTTTATCATTGTACTTCTTTGTTAAAACTAAGTTTACTTTTTGAACCCCATGGACAATATATTGACTATTCAATTATGAGCACAAAAAGGAAGAAATGTATACCAAAAAGGCAAGCTTCCAAATTGAAAATTAAAAATTAGAATAGACCTTGCAAAGATATATTCCCTTTAAAAAGTAGTATTACTTAGTATATTGTTTCCAATGAGAAAAATTATCTTTTTCATGTTGGTTCTATATGGTGTCATCAAATGCTTGCATGATACCTTTTTGTAGGTGATTTGCTAGTAGGGTGATTGTGAGGTAAGTTGCTGAAAGAGTAACTATTATTAAATAAAGAAAGAGAGGAAAAAGAAAGAAAGGCTTACCTTCAAGAAGGAAAGGTAGTGGTTCATCTCTTTGATTCAAACATTTTCCTTTTGGATCAAAGGTAAATATGAAACTGAGTAAGATAAGGAATGTTGAAGCTAGAGTGCTAATAGTTTTTGTAGGGCTATAAAGTGTAATAAATGATTCTTTTGTTACCCTCTCATACTTTTTCTTCTTAAAGACATATATATTTTTAGTGAGGCTCCAATCTGAAACCTACCAATATAATGAGAGTAATAACCTAACATATGATTTCATGAAACTTGAATTCTTTGATTTTTTTAAATAGAGAAATGTGCTCTTGTAAACAGAAAAGATTGGCTAAATAGACATTTAAATTTGGAATCGATATGTAGATGCAAATTAGAACAACAGAAAATCCTTTGGTCAACCTCACTTCACTGTAATTTGCACATTTAAAACTAGCAATTAATAAAATTTGATTTTGTTTATCTGAACTGTAATGTATACCTTTCAAACGGATTAACATATCAAATGATACAACTCTAGGAATTCAAGCAAATCAATACAAAATTTTAATTGAAATCACTATGACATTTGCAGACAGTGTATAGAGTCACAATTAAACCTTAGTTATCTTTTTTCAAGATATTTGGTTGCTAGGCCTTCCATAACTTCTACTGTTGTATTTGCAATCCATCACAATTTTGCCGAAGAAGACATCCATCCAAATCCAGTGCAATTTCACTGCTGGAAGACATAGCACAACCACCTTTAATCCTTTTTTTGGGTTAAGTTTTAGGGTATCGTTAGTCATGGCAAAAGGACACAACTTTTTTTTGCCAAATTAATCGTAAATTTAAATGAACAGATTAACAGCGATCAAAATTCCACATCCTAATATATTAACAAAATCACGTACTTTGATACCAAACAATAATTTTGCACAGGCCAAAATAATAACAAACTGAAATAAAAAATATTTTCTGCAGACCATATTCTACACATTAGAAGACCATATTCTACACATTAGAAAACTATTGAGACCATTCCAATACTAAGCATTAACCCTTTTATTATATGAAGCCAAAAAAAAAAAAAAGAAGAAGAGCAGCGTCTAAACAGATCTAAAATTCAAAGCTTTTATGACATGAAAAAATAATGAGTTCGCAAACTCAAATAAGAAACCATGCCAAAGAAAAAGAATAGACCATAAAATAGAGTTGTTTGCTTCACACGCATTACAGCATGCTAAAGAGTTTCTTTGAAAAATAAGCTAAGCTAAAAAACTACCACACAATTTAGAAATTGCAGAATGACAGTGTATATCATGCAGAACGGTAGATGTAATGCATCAGTTACCAACAGTACCTGTGATCATGAATTTATAGGTTGATACAAATCCCTTATGTAACTAAAGATTTGACTAAGACTAAGATGGAACCTAATCAAGGATTATGAGAGATAATATTCATAATATTTGATTGATATACGTATATTACCTTTAAAGGTATTCACACATTGCATAAATGAAATAGTGGATTTATTATGAGGAATAGTCAGTCAGTTTACATGCAAACTTTATTTATTTTTATCAATAAAAGTGGAAGGGGCCACACCCAATTACAGACCTCAACAATGTGAGACAAAAGAAGTAACAAATTATGCAATACATAAAACAGCAAAAAAGCCACAGCACCCGTCATTATCCAAAACGTCCAACCCCTCATTGACCCCGCAACCTAGACCTAGCACAACTAAAAGAGACACCGGAGCAGTCACTGTGAAAGGAGGAAGCGAATTTTATTCTCCCCTATAATCTGCTACACCACAGCGTCTCAACGTCCATTAGAGAAAGACTGCCATCAGTCTCCTCCTGAACTTTTTCTCCAAAAAGATAGCTCTCCACCAACTACAGGCTAAAAGTTGTCATCAAAAACCTCCCTAGACTCATTCAACAACCACTTTTCATCTTCCACATCAATTGCAAAATTTGCCGACTTGTCTGCATCCAAATTACCTTCTCTGTAGATATGAGACACCATTATGTCCTCAAACCTATCTAGACTTTTCCAAACCTCCTATAAGAATTTAAGAGCTTCCAATTTTGAGCACTCTTAGTCCTAATTGCATTGATCATCAACAACGAATCTCCTTTAAGTGCACCTTCGGCAATTTCAAATGCTTACACAACTCAACAGAAGAGTAGCAGCTTGCAGCTTAAAAATCACTTCGTTGTTGGTTTCTTTACCAACTTTTCTTTACATCCATTGCAGTAATACACCCTTTCTCATCTCGAACTAAACATCCAGGACCCGGACTATCAAGGCAGCACCATCAAAGTTACCCACCTAGTGCCCACCTGACTTGGAGCATTCCATGAACCAGGTTAACCCCATTTGTACATGGAGGATGACTAAACCAGGCCAAGCAAATTTCAGTTTGTCATCCCAGAAAGAAAAAACCTTCTTTCCTTGTATTTGTAGTCTTACACTATTATTAACTATTTCCACAATTGCTGCTGCAATCTTATTCATTAGAAGCATAGCACTCATCTCCTTCCCTTGAAAAATCTATCTATTGCATTCCTTCCAAAATTCCCAGAAAACATTGCATCTTTTTATAGAAAAAGGCCACTCATTAAAAAGTTATAATAGATGTGATGGTACCCACATTGTTGTAGATGCCTTAAACTTACAAAAATAGTGCCAACAAATGTTGCAGAGATCTATAAATCTCGCTAAAAGTGCCCAAAAAAAATTAGATGCATTAATTTATAACAAGCTACGGAGGATAGAACAATACAACAGTAACAGAAATTTATGTTGCTAACACTCAGCTTGGATAAAAAAAAGTAAGCTACAGAAAATGTGTCAGAAGTTACAGAGACAGAAAATAATGTATTGCGGGGAATAGTCTACCGCTACAAGAACGCACTGAAAAATTATAGAACTAACACAAATCATGCTGTAATAGTTTTTATCATATAATAACCACTCATTAAATACCCGAATTCTCAACAAAAATCAACTCCCTTGTCAAGCAGCACAACTCATAACTACAGTCCAAGAGAGAAATCACATAACTACAGTCCAAGAGAGAAATCACTTAGAAGAGCAATATTTTATTATTTATTCAAAATACAATCTTTTGCAATCATTTGTACAATATTTACATATCTTTAAAAATGCTGGCCTAGTTCTGAGATCCCCAACCTCACACGCTCCATTTTTCTCTCTGTCCTATTCTCTATCTACTGGTTTGTGCCCTACTGCTTTTCTGCTATCCTCTTCCCTTCTTTTTTTATATTCTCTAATCGCTGCTCTTTCAAAATCCCTCTAAAAATCTATAGACGTCTACTAAATCCCACCTAAAAAATGCCATAAATGCTCAACTTCTTTTTTTTTATTCAAAAATCCCTCTCAAACTTATTCATCGTTCTTCCTTTTATGCATAAATAAGCATAAAAAAGTCTATATGTGACTGTGGCTGCCCCAAACAGTCAAAATTTCAAATTCAAAACAACCAACAGACATGAGCATGGAGGCAAAAGAAAAAAGGATCCATGTTTGATGCCCCTGCATCAAGATGTTGAGGAAGAGGAGCAGACCATTGCAGTTTACTTGAGACTAATTTCCAACACAACTCAGTCAACTCACAATTCAAGAGTAAATGATCAACTATTTTTGTTGGAGAATATATTTCAAATTAGCAATCATGGATAGGATCCTTTGTCTTGAGGTTGTACTTCATATATCATACTAAAAACAGTTTCATATATATTTTTGTTTAATTTAAATAAGATAAAATAGTAAATGCATATAAGATATATTATAAGATGAAAAATACTGCTGTTGTAGATTTTAGAATTGTTCTCATCCAAAGACAACAAAATATATTTTACAAATTTGAATTAGAACAAATTCTACCATAGATAAAAACCTTGCTATAAAAATATTTCAAATTCAATAGAAAATATTAAATTATTAAATTATTAAATTTATAAATCTAATAGAAAATAAACAGTTCTAAATGATTTCTCTTTACTTTTTTACATAAAATTCCATTTTAATATACCAAGATATAGTAAATCATAAATCTAACATATATTCTAGATAGATCAAATTATTAAGAAACAAATCCCAAAAACCTAATCTAACTAGATAAACTGAAACAATCTGGAGCTGCTGGAATGTCAAAGAATTTATACCTTCATGCCTGGCTTAACTTGAAAGTCACAGATTATATTATACCTATTTAGTCTCATATTTAGTCTCATAAACTGAGTAAACCTGATCTGACTCCAGCACCTCTAATGTCTATAGTCTAACTAGATATATAGAAACAATCCACAACTGATGGAATGTAAGATTTCTATTGATCTCTTAAATAGAACCTATACTTTCATACCTGGCTTGACTTGAAAGTCACAAATTGCGTGATACCTATTAAGTCTCATAGACTGAGGAAGCCTGATCCGACTCCAGAACCTCTTATCTAAACCATAGACAAACAGCTTTATGCTACCATGCACACCTATAAAGCAGAGAAAATTGCCTACCCCTATAATGTTGCACTCAAAAAAAGGAAGCTCTTCAGTTGGTTTCGATGAATACCCCACCTTTATAAATTGACGGCACATATGAGGAGGCATTCTTGTCATCTCCTTCCAACTCCATACTGACCTATCCTCCTTTTCCCATTCCAATTCCCATACAACCACCTCACAGTTCACTACTTTGTCATCTGAGTCCATTTCAAGATATGTTACTACAAACAGGAACGATGACCCCAATACAACCACTTGAGAGTTCCATGAGTTTATCCTATCCCCCAGAATTGATAGATTCGCCTCTGGAAATGTCACTAGTTGCGGTCGCTTATCTTCCATGTTCCAAACCACAAATTCCAAATCATATGAAGTACAAATGAGAAAACCCTTGGGACACAAAATAGAAAGAATATCAAAATCCTCTTTGGGCAAAGGCAACTCAACTTCAACCTGCCATTTCTTTTCAAAGCAATGATAAATTTGTATGCAACTAGGGTTTTCTTTTTTCGACAGACCCACAATTTTGTAGGACTCTCCGTTCTCCATTATTGCCCCTACATTTACATTCTTTGCTATGACAACCGGAAGATATCTGTATGTGCTTGTAAGTGGATTACAGATCATATGTTTTGTCCGAGGCTCTGTGATCTCGAATAGCAGAAGGCCTGCACCTGAAATATAAAAAAGTGAACGGCCTAGTTGTGAGAGACTTTTAGTTATTCGGCTTGGCAAGAAACAAAGGGAAATAGTCTTCCACGATTGCCTGAGTAAACAGTAGGCTATGGCATGCGTTTCATTGCAGAAGAGAATCCATGGATTTCTCTCTGGAATTAAAGACAGAAATCTATTAGAGGATAAGAGCGTATTTCACTCTTTGCACACAATGCGAAATCGAGAACTGAACTCGACCGGTACGCTAGAAAACATCATCTCAATCATATGATCAGGGCATTCAGACCAAACTGATTCTTCATCATTTCTCTCATTGCGTACAATATACTTTCTCTTCTTCATTGTAGGCAACAGTATTTCAGAGCTTCCTAGATCTTCGTCTGCATTCTCAACAACACCCACATATTCGACATCCATTATTATTTCTTTAGAGTATATGTGATCCTTGTGTTGGCGTATTATGTAGAATCCTGTGGATTTATCATGCACAAATATATCTCCTTTGTTTGCCCTAAGTATTTATTATCGTTTACTTAAGGGGGTAAAACTCACTATTTCAGAATTTTGTAGTATTATATTGGAAGTGTAAATTTATTAAATTAATTTATTGTTAATTGTAAATTTATTATATTGGTAGTGTACATTTATTAAATTAATTTATTGTTAATTGTAAATTTATTATATTGGTAGTTGTAAATTTATTGTTAATGTTGATTATGGATATTATTATTAAATGAAATTTATTTTTTAAGATTTTAAAAGTAACAAATCTTGTGATGCCATATTTATGTATCATAAAAATATGAATTAAAGTACAACCACGCATCTATCTTTTCCTAGGAGTCCTTTAAGACACCTCAACGGATATCCTAATTATAGTTAGGGGTTGTGCCAATTTAACCTTTTTAAAATATATATTTTTTAGATTTTAAAAGCAACATATCTTGTGATGTCACATTCATGCATCATAAAAACATGAATTAAAGCACAACTACCTATCTATGTTTTTCTAGGAGCCTTCTGAGACACCTCAATAGATATCCTAATTATGGGTAGGGTTTGTTCCAATTTAACCTCTTTTAAATATTGGGAGTGATTTTAAAGAGCCATATACTAGTTTAATATGAATTCATCTCATTGGTAGTTGTGATTTTATTGTTAGTGTTGATGAGCATATTTATTATCAAATAAATTTTATTTTTTTAGATATTAAAAGCAACAAATATTGTCATGCCACATCCATGCATCATAAAAACAATGCATAGTAACCAATCCTATCCAGTTGTCAATAGAAACCTTAATTATAAGTAGAAGCTCTGCTAGTTTAACCTCTATTAAATATTCCAAGTGATTTTCAAAAATCATCAATGACTTTTTTATATAATATTATATTGGTAGTTGTGAATTTATTGTTAGCATTGATCACATATATTGATTATTAAATGAAATTTCCCTTTTTAGATTTGAAAGAAACAATTCTTGCCATACCACATTCATGTATCATGAAAACTTGAATGAATTAAAGAACAACTATTGATCTATCCTTTTGTAGGAGTGCTTTAAGAATTTATTATTAGTATTGATCATGAATATTTACTATTAAATAAATTTTATTTTTTATATTTTAAAAGCAACAAATCTTGTCATGCCACATTCATGTATCATAAAAACATGATTAATGCACAACTACAAATCTATTTTTTTATAGGGTTCTTTTAGACATCTCAATAGATACCTAATTATAAGTAGGGTCTTTAGTTATGAATTTATTGTCAGTGTTGATGACAATATATTTATTATTAAATAAATTTTATTTTTAGACATTATAAACAACAAACCACATGATGCCACATCCACATATCATGAAAATGTGAATTAATGCACAACTACTAATCTATCATTTTCTAGAATTCCTTTGAAACACCTCAACATGAACCATAACTATAGTAGGGTTTTTGCTAATTTAACCTCTATTTAAATATTTTCATCATGAATCTAATCCCAATATGACCTTCCATCTACAAGTTCATTAGCTATCCACCTTTGATTAAATTATAAACAAGGGGGTCATCATTGAGAAATCCCCCATTGCTAAAGGTTTGGTTTCTCCATGGTGATCCTTCCCTAGTATATAACTATTACATAATTATCTAAGCTAAAAGGTATGAGTTACAAAAGGTGTTTGAAATATCATTTATAGAGTAACTAGCCAAATGGATTAGATAAAAGTATTGTTCTACTGTTACTTACAAGTTGGCCAAATGGAAATAAAAATACCTTAGTTTATATACATGCAAACATAATGCGATCAATTGAAGTTCCAAAATAATTAGCATTCATATACTAACATAAAAATGAATAAGCAAAAGCATATTTAATTACTATATAATAATTTTGGGATATCAAACCCAACAGTCTTATGTTTTTCCTACCAATTTCTTTTTGTCTTTTACATTCTAGATATTGTTAACATAATCTTATAAAAATTATGTTATTGTTATCCATGATGCATTTGAAAAATAGTGAATGAATAACATATTGTCTTCCTTTGTGAGTGGATGTAGTCTTTTATGGTGAACCACTATAAATTTGTGTTTGTGTCTTGTTTATGATTCTCTAATTTTTTTCTTTAGTTTACTTTATTTGTCTTTGATTATTTTAAAATTGATATTAGAGCTTGGTTAAAGCCTAGAGCTGAGTGCTTTTATATAGTAAAGAGTCATGCTAAAGCAAAAGTTGTTCATCCTACTTCAGATTCACCTTTGTGTGGGATTTTGGCTGCTCGAAAGAGCTTGTTGGATCAATTAGATGATGAAGTTGATTCTATTGTTGAGGAATTTCTTATCAACTTATAAATTAAGGAGCTAGACTCGATAGAGAATGATGATGTCATACAAGTGGAAGATGAAACAATGTGCCATCTACATTTGTGGGATGAAGAAAGTGAGAATACTACTATCAAACAAGATTGGTGTAGTGAAAAGGAAGATTCACTACTACAAAATGAAGAGAATGCAGATAAGGAAGATTCAATTGAAGATGGGGATGTTGGATTTGTTTCTTTCTCAACTCTTAGATGTAGTTGTGGCATCTATAAATGAATTGTACAACCATGAACTCGTGACACTGAAGAGTGATATAGGCATAGTAGTTGCAATAGCCAATGTGAAATAAATTAGCATCGAGGGAAAAATGGAGATTGAAAATTGTGAGAAGAAGCCCAAAGTAGTGGACGGGCAAGTGAAGAGTCACTAGGAGTAGGAGGCTGATGATATGAGCCTCTATAGTGCAAGCCTAGATTTTTTTCCCCTTCATGACAAGGGCAACATGTTTTTCATTAGAGATCATGAGAATAAGGATTTGACAGAGTCATAACCAAAAAAACTTAATATTTTATGCCAAAAAAATTGAGCAAGGTAATATTACTCAACTGAAAAAAATCAAATTTGTACTACCATCTTGAGTACAGTAAGGAGGTAGCACACACTTGGAATGAACTACATGAAGAAATGATAGGAGATAATGTAGTAGTTAATGCCAATAGATAGTGTAAGGCCATTTATAGTTCTCTAGAAGCATGGATAAGTGAACAAGTTGAATCGGCTAAGGAGGAGGCATCTAAGTGGAAACAAAAATGGAAATGAACAAAATGAGAGGTGGTTTTCCAAACAAAAATTTCACCCAAGATGGGGATCCCCCTGATCCTAAGGTATCCACTACAACCATGGAAATTGTAGAGCCACAGATGGCTCCAAAGACTAGAGAAGTAAAGAGAGATGAGATGAAGGGAGAACTAAAGCTTACCAATGCAAGGGAATAATTTAAGTTGGTAATTGAGGAAACTGTACTTATTGAGAAAATATTAACAACTATGAAGGTTGTTTTAGCTATCTTGTGTACCACCTTGGGTGGAATATTCCTTGTCTCAGTGGGTATTCAGTGTGATTCTAATAGTATAGAGAGTATACTATGAACTAAAGGAAGGAACCTAATTAACTAATGTGATAGTAGCTGCAAGGGATAAGATTGTACAGGTGGTCATAGATGAAAGATGAAGAAAATGAAATAAACACAAATATAGAAAGACATTTCTCAAAAGTAGATTTTCTATTAAATAAATGAACTATAAAACTTATTTATCACATGATCAAGGATAAATTATCATGTGAACAAAGATGAATATTTTATTAGAATCTACCTCTTTTTATAGAGGTCTTAGACAAATTAATGGACAACTAAATATAGAAGAACACATGGATAATTACGGTTAACAATTTCATTCTATTTTTAGAGATCTTATGTTGTGCTCCTCAAATGAGAGTTTCACCTCATTATATTTTTAGAAATCCTATTTTTATGCCATGCAAAAAAATACAAAAGATTTCATGCGAAGTGGAGAAATTAGAATGCCAATAATCTCCCCCTTAATTTCAACCACAAATTGGATTGCTTCAACACAAAAAAAATTGATATCTTCTTTTGACTTCAATGATATTTTCTCCTAACACGATGCATCATGAGGTGATCTCCTTTTTTATGGAAAATTCTTTTCTTTTAGCTCCTTCAAGCTTCTTAAAGCCATCTATAAGACTTGGACTTGAATTCATGCAAATTAACTTGTTATGTTTTGTGATCTTCCTACAACATCAAAAATTGTAGTGAAGCTTCATCTTAAAAAATGAAGATCCCATCAACCTCCCTTCTAACTAGTCAAATCCCCTATTAATTTGAACATTTTTCATTTAACATGAGGTCACTAGAAAAACCAATTCTTGTTCTTGTTGGACTACGAATCCCTTTGACTTCAATCTCCTCCTGCGAATATCAAATTTACTTTAATTGATGTGTTGGCTTCATTCTTCAACACCTATGTTTTCCTTCAAAATGAACACTTAGACTAGTGGCTAAATAGACGTTCATTAAAGGAACCCTTAATTTATGACAACCCTTCTCATGCGGGTACAATTTAGAAACTTCCCTTCATACAAAGAAAAGAATGTATTTTATGAATAATATTTCTTCATCTCCTTCACTACAATTTGTTCTTTTCCAATTGAAAAAAATAAATATATTTGATACCAATTGAAGAAAATTAAATAAACACAAATATAGAGATGTAGAGCACAAGATGCCACTAAGAGGGGGTGAATCAGTGGTCTCCAAACTTAACCCTTTTAATCCTAAATGTGAGTACCAGTTAACATATCAAGAACCAAGAGAACATATCGGTGAGATAAGGGAAGACCAAAATGCAAGCACACACAAAAGGCACATCACATAACACTGGATATACGAGGAAAACCCAATGTGGGATAACCTCAATGAGAAATTTTGTTAGAGTCTACTTCTCTAATCTAGCCTTACAATAAAACAATTGTATTACAAAATTTAGGGCACCAACCCCTTCTTATTGAGCACACGTACCCAATGAGCACCAACGCAGTGATTACAATGAATACAAACAATACAATAGTAATAGCCAAGTTACAATGAGTTTTGTAACCTCTCACAATCAAATCACTCTACTAGTTCAACTCTTCTCAATCGGTCTTCCTCTGCACTATTCTCTGCTTGTTCTCTAACTCTTCCTCAACTAAACCTTCACCTCGTCTAGTATCTTCTCACACTCTCTCTGCTCTCCTTTTCTCACTAAAACTTCCTTACCACTTCAAACTCTACCGGTTTGATGAACTTTCAAACTCTGCACTTGGTTATCGGTTACTTTGCTTACCGGTCAAACCCTGCTATGTGTTATGTCGATTCTCTACTGACATTAACTCTACACTGTTTCACTCTTTGTTGCCTTCTACTAGTTCTAGGACTATAGGTTCACTTAACTATTACCCTCTTGGCAGCTTACTGGTCACTCGAACCTTACTAGTTAAACCCCTCTTAAACCCTACTACCATTTATGCATTTACAGTTCACTTAGTCACTAAGATGTCTTTTCTCTTCAACACTCTGACTAACAAATGCACGGGTACGCTCTTCTTCACCTCTCTCCGACTTACAGCATCAATATATCGATTGTCTTATCCTTGCACGTTGAATCCTCTTACTGGTTACACTACCATACACTCAGTCGCTTCTAAGTTCATCAATTAACTCATTGACTAATTGGCTTTTTGATGCACACTCACTCTCTCTTATTCTATATCTGGCATCACAGCCTCTAGTAGAATCATCAAATCATTTCAATCTTAGATCTATATATTTATAGCCAATCTTTCTCATCAAAAGGAAACTAAAAATTGGCATGCTAGTGTTTACTCCACCGACCACAAGGCATATCAAATCCAATCAAATCTCATCTTCAAGATTGACAACTTGAAGAAAATCAAGCCTCACCACCATATCTGTTCCTTCCAGCATACATCTTCTATCTTTGGCAACCTACATGCTAATTTGTCGGCCTTATGTTTTGTTAATCACCATGCATGATGCAGTTTCCTTCACCTACTCTGATTTTCTCAATCAGTGCAACATAGATCTCCATTGTTCATCATGCCTTGTGTCGCAAAGATCTACAATCATCCCATAAACTTTGCAGTTAGCATTAAATGTGAATCCAATCACTAACTACCTTGTCGATGCACGGTTCACTTTACCTTGTCCATTTCCACATGGAGTCCACATGTATTTCTAGTTGCCATCCAGCTCAGCTGTCTAGTGTGTCGGTTCATACTTGGTCACCGACAAGTGTGTAATATCGATGCTTACCTATCGGCTCTCTAACCCTATTGGTTAACCTTCATGCCTGCACTTTACTGTTCTATCGGTGGAACACATTAACTGATCATCAAATCAAGCCAACCCATATCAGATATCTTGGGTGAGTCATCTTGCTCATCTCCAACTAATTGAGAGTTCTTCACTTTGCCTCTTGGTTCTTTATTCCTTACTAGTATCCCTTTTTACCAGTCACATCATTACTAGTTGGAAACAATAAAATGCCAACACATCACTCATTGGTTAACATCAATGATAGCACTACTGATTGACTGCAATGACCATAATGTCGGTTGACATGAATGACAACACAATGCCAACAAGAGAGACATTGCTCAAAAAAAAATTCTATTAATTCAAATGAATTACAATACTTCTTGATCATGTGATCAAGGATCAATGATCAAATGGTTAGAGATGAATATTTTATTACAATTTTCCTCTTTATATAGAGCTCTTAAAAAAATAAATGGAAAACTAAAAATCGAAGAACCCATATTCACAATTATAGTTAAAAACTTTTCTATTTTTAGAGCTCTTATCTTAGCTCCTTAAACTAGAGTTGTACTTCATTCTATTTATAGAGATCCTATTTTTTTATCATATAGAAATTATAGAAGATTTCATGTGAGGTGGGAAAAAAAGCATTCCAATAGAGGAGACATGCTTCAATGGTGTAAGTTTCAGGTTTTGGAGATGAAGAAAATGATTCCCTATTTTGAATTTGAAGTTGTAGTACAAGACTTCTTGCAAGGGAATGATGTTATTTCTAGAATTGGCAGTATGAATAGCTGTGTTGAAGGTCAATGCGGTTTTGGAAGATGAAATATGGGTCATTTTCTCTCAAGAGGGAGTAAAAAATAAGACACCTTATGGATTGAGTTCAATTTTATTATATTTGATTCAAGATTACATTGCAACCTCTCTAGAATGAAATGAGTGTGAACATGATAATAATAGTATTGTGGAGGGTTTGGTACAACATGTAGTTGGGTATCTAACGTGTCTACCTAGAGTATGCATCATTTGTCGGAACCACTACTCAATGAAGAGCAACATTTGTAGTTACATCTATGACACTCATAGAGATATTTGTTGTAAAAAGGTTTTTCCTTATTGTGAATATTTTTGGAAGACAAAAGTGTGTTGTAATTGTTTGAGGTCATCGTAAATTACTTACACTTTTAGGTGGTTCACACAATGGAAGGGTTGAGGAAGAGACATTTGGTAGTTTTACTACTATGAGTGGACATTATGCATTGAGAATTCATGAAGTGATGAAGATTTTTTTGTTTGCTACTATATTTCAAAGCATTCATCGTCATTCCCAATTCAGGGCACCCAATTTTGTTATGGGATCATGTTTTCATTTTAGGTTCATCCACAAGTTTTTCCTATTGAATATGTATTGTGGGTCATATGTCAATGACCATTTGTGGACTTAGAATTCCTTTGATTGGGCATTTTTTGAGTTGGCAGTCGAAGAAACTAAATTGACTACTTATGTATCTAAGGACCTTGAAATTGGTGAAACAGTTCTAGAAAGTGGAATAATTATGGAATCATTCCCTATAGATCATATGACTTTGGAGTATTTGAAATTGACTGGTTTAACAAAAAGAATTGAAGGTGTTCCTGATTGTGGATTAAATCCAAAAATGTTCAAGTAGCTATCTCAAGCATATGAAGAGCTCGGTGATCTAGAGAAAAGGGAGATCTATGGTCAATATGGTGAAGATGCTTTGATATAAGGAATAGGTAGCTGTGTTTTCTCACACAATCCCTTTGACATATTTGAGTCATTCTATGAAGTGTAATTTTTTGGTGGCTCTATTTTTGGAAGGCGGATAGATTTGGGGTTAGCAGGTAGAATGTATTCCCTCTTTGATTTGTATTTACAAGGAACAACTAGAGGAAGGCCTTCATCAAGCATCTATTGGAGATATAGAAACCAAAAAAATAGTGGGATTCAATTCCTGTTAGAAATTGCAAATTTTTTTTTGTGGGGGAGTCAAAATTCTAGTATTATGTTTTATTAAATTTGGTGCGTGGTTTGGAGAATACTCATTCAAAGTTTTCTTTAATAGAATATAGAAAAGAGAGAATCTTTTTTGTATTAGGTTACAAAGTGATGTTATGAATGGAAATGCAGGGATGTGTGAGATTATTGGTATGCAGCAACGGTTAGATTTCAAGTGGGAGGTTGTTAAATATGAAATCCAGAAGTATTATGTTTTTCCCTCCAATACCTTTTGGACCTTCACATTATGAATATTGTTAATATAATTACTTATAAAATACATGTTGTTGTTGCCTACAATTTATCTAATAAATAGTGAATGAATAACATATTGCCCTTCTTTGAGAGTGGATATAGCCTTTAATGGTGAACCACTATAAATTTATATTGTATCTTATTGTTTGATTCCCTCTTTCTATTATTTAGTTCAGTGAATCTACCCTTTATTATTTTAACAACATTTTTATAGAAAGGATAGCTTAAAGGCTTTTAAATCACCATTCAACCCATCATGGAAAGAATAATTGATTCAAGATTATGAAATTATCATACAATACTATCATTTATTGAATAACCAAAATGATATGGAAGCTTACCTAAAAAACCCCACCACCATCCACTCTATGGTAAGCCTTCATGGAAATGTTTTAACAAGCCAAGAAATTTAAGTATTGAGTTAGGGAATTATGTCATGCCCATTATACCAACAACAAGAGTGAAGGAAATGAAGATCAAATATTATGAAAAATCATGCCTGGGAGCTACTCATCATTTAATGATGTAGCAAAGAACATCCATAGTTTATAAAAGGCAAAAGTGGTTCCCCCTTGAAAATTCACCTCAACTGTCTCTTTGCATAATTGCTAGTGTAAGAAATATGATTTAATTTTTTTCTTAGGATTTTGCACACCTATGTTAGTACCATAGGAATTTGGTTTCTTGAATTACAATTTGATTGTAAGATACACATAATAGATTTTGTTGTTAAGGCTTTAGGATTGGTTTCTTGAATTACAATTTGATTTTAAGATACACATAATAGATTTTGTTGTTAAGGCTTTAGGAACTTTCAAGCAAATGCCATAGCATGTCCACCTCATTTAATTCCAAAATAGGTCATATTGAAGAATATTTTCTGCAAGTATCCCCCATCTCTACTTATAATACTTCATCCCTTTAATCTTTAAAATAATAATCCATCACACCTCAACTCTTTCAAGATTTCCTCCAAGAGTTGTGTACAAAGGATCATAAACTACAATCATCAAATGCTCCAAAGAATACTCAAATGATTTGTACAACTAATGGTGGAAATTTTCAAGCTATAGAGTGATCTATAGTTGTGGTTTTAGAATCATATTCACCTCAAAATATCTTGGTGTACTAGTAAGAAAATTAGGGTCGGGATTAAATTAAGATAATACAACCACCGAATGACCTAATTAACCATTGCATTAATGGGGAGAGGAATCCAATAGATCTAGAATTGATTAAATAAGATTCTAATCAAATTCTAGTCTCCTTAGATAGGGCTCTATCCTCCTTAAATTGAATTGATTTGAAATGTTGAATATTAAGGTAGGATAGTGAACTATTGAAGCAATCTAATGGAAATACTGATCTAAAGATGTCGTATGAAGTCAACAACTTGGATTTCAGTTGATTAAGATGTTCAGAATCTATTCCTAGAAGTTCAACCTTAGTTTTCAGCACTGTTGTGAATTGTTTTGTTGCTCATGTTCACAAGGTTAGTGAGGTTGTCATCAATCCTTTTTAAGTTTTTATTCAAGCATCCCAATAAGGCCTTCATAATGCAATTTTAGGTAACTAACATCCTTAGCCACATTCTCAAGAATCCAAAGCATTTTTTTCTTGTCCCCAATCTTAGAAGTAGATTAACCACCACCCTTTCCTAAAGCAGCCATTTTACTCTTCAAGGACCTAATGTTGATTGATACTCACCTACCTCATTTTCAAGAGGATCCATTTAGATATCTAAAGAGAGACTGGAAGGGGAGGGGAAGGGCTAGTTCCCATGGAACCCTCACCCACAAACACATCATTCTCCTCCAAATCATCATCCAAAGGGCTATGAGAAGACCATCCCACCTTTTTTCTTTTAATGAAACTACCTTTCTCATCCATCTTTTATGATCAGAGGAATCACTAGCCTATGTTTCCCAATCCGCATCAACAACTCAGCAACATTTAATTAGAGTGTTGTTGTAATATAACTTAAGATTTTATATAGGCCCAAATGATAACAATAGAATCCCATCAACAAACTAAAATAAAAAGAATATTTATTGTAGAGCCATTCAACACATAATTCCATTATTAAACAGTATATCTTATTTTTATTACATGAAAGTAAAATATAGAACAGCATTTTCAATTCTTGGAAATAAATTCTTATGGAGAATATTTGAATGTAAAAAAGTAAAATCCATGTTTTTTTTTTTTTCTCTTCTTAACTATTTTATTATTTGTTGCAAAAGTATTCCAATATGAGCTTTTCATACCTTGTTTCTACAATGTCCCACAAATCTTTTCAATCATAATAAATATTATCATCATTATTTTAATACACTAGTAATCATAATCACTTCCTTGAATTCTAAGATTAACAAAAAATTAAAATATGACATAATGAAATTTTTAACAACTGATATCAAATGACATTTTTTATATGCCCAACTGATAATAGAAAAATCACATCAATAAACTGAAATAAAAAATATTTACTGTAGAACCATTCTAAACACAAAAAAGCTATCAAAGACAATTCCAATACCTAACAACATTAACACTTTCATTACATGAAAGCCAAAAACAACTCTTAAGAAATAATAAGATTAGGGTTTCTTTGGTAAATATCTGGGCAGGTTTAGGTTGGTAGTAGATTAGATTGGATCTCTTTTTGGCTTGGCAAAACTTATTTTATGATTTTTCTAAATTCTGTTATACTCTAGGATCTCTTTTATGTTTTATGAACTTTGTTAAACTTTTTTAAGTGAATCTAACTACACAACTACTTCAGAATGAGTTTTTTATAAATTAAACTACACAACTACTTTAGAATGAGAGTGTATAGCACGTAGAAGGGCAGATGTAATGCATCAGTTACCAAGAGTAGCTGTGATCATCAATTTGCATGTTGATACTAATCCCTTATGTAAGTACAGATTTGAATAAGAGGTATTCATGAAAAATTGTTCGGAAGAGTCATTCCATTACATGCAGGTAGTTCATTTTAGAATATTATGATAGAGATCATAAAAAGGCAAGATATGTTATGCAATGGTATAAGTATCATTTTTACAAATGAATATATGCTATAAATAGCATTTTCACATATGAGATCAAATTATATAATTTATAATGTTTATATTAATAATGTCAATATATTTTATTAATGTTTATATATTTTATTTATTTTTGTTTCAAATATATATGACTTTTTTAAATATAAAAATTACTATTATGTCAATTTCTAATTTGAACTTCTAACTTTTTATTTATTCACAAGCTTTTCATCTATGCAATTATGTAAAACAATTCTGCTAAAAGCACTAAATAAGAATAAATTGGACCTAAAATAGCTATCATTTAAGCCTAAATTTGTGAGTAAATGTTTCAAGTTAGCAATTCAAGTTAGCAACCATAGAAAGGATTCTTTGTCTTGAGGGTGTTTTATATAGAGAGAGAGTGAAATGTTAAATATATATAATAATATATCAAATATTTTTGGAATTTATATGTTGATGAAAAATATTGTTTTTGCATATTTTAGAATTGTATTGATGGGAAGACAATCAAATATATTTTACAGATTTGAATTCAAATAAATTCTAACACAAATAAATATGGTGATATAAAAGTATATTAAATTCAATTGAAAATATGAAATAATAGAAATTATGAATTTATTAAATTTAAAGATCTAACACTTCCCAATGATTTCTATTTACATTCTAATATAAATTCTAATTCTAATATATCAAATAACATATAGAAAATCATAAACCTAACATATATTCTAAATACATCAAATTATTAGAAAAAAAAATCAATCTATAATGAATAGAATAGAAAATTTCTCCTGATCTCTTAAATGGAAGTTTTTACCTTCATACCTAGATTAGGTTGAAAGTAAACGATTGGTTTATGCGTATTAGACTACATTGTTGCAGGTCACACTAAATTTGCAATTCAGCAGTTTTTATAGAGATTGCAGCCTCTTCCAACAAATAGTTCACTCCTGATTACATTCCATGCATTCATTATGCATTATTCAAATAAAACTATAAATAGTCTCCTAAAAATAAAACAACACATGTGACTGCACATGCTTTATTCCACTAAAAATAAAACTGAACTAATTATAAGCAAGAATTGCATGCATGTTCATAGCATCAATTATCTTCATATTCCCCTTGATGTTGATGCTGAGACTCACAAAATAATTTCCAAGCTTGGACAAACTGAATCTTTGCAACTCACTTCATGAGAGATCACAAAGCCTTCCCTTCCTTTCTCTAAAGAGGACTCATGGCACTTCAATGTGCCATCATAATAAGAAGTCATCTGATACTTGACTCGAACATCCAAACTGTGTTCAATCACTTCTCCCATTCACATGCCAACATTTAGGCTTGTACAACCTTCTAAACATAGTTGTTAACTTTTGCCAACAGGATCTATTGACCCAACCATAATCAATCTGCATACAACCTTTCGTAGATTGCTCATTCATCTCTTTGCTCGAACATACTTTTCACAATAATTCTTCAAGCCACAAATTGAACAAGGGTGAAGATCCCAACCCTTATCTTTTTTATGTCCTTCTCTATGGCAATGAACACTGAATTCTTTCAGCTGATTTGCACGAGCCTATGTTGCTTCTCAATTTCAAACAAATACTCACATCTTTCTTTTCGAGATTCTTTTAAATTTGTTGTCAACTGTGAATTACACTCTTTCAATTTCACCAATTCATCTTTCAAACAATCTTTCTCACAAATTAAACTTGCATTTTCTTTTTTAGCTCTTTTACCTGTTTTCCCCATTTAAAATAAATCAATTTTGCAAACACTCCTTCATGAACTGTAAATTTGGAAAACTCAATTACATTGTTGCAGGCCACACTAAATTTGCAATTCAATAGTTTTTATAGAGGTTACAGCCTCCTCCAACAAATAGTTATTCAAATAAATAATTAATTGAGTTTCTAAAAATAATTAATTTATAATGCATTATAAATTATACATTATACATCTGCAGTATTTGGTATCCATTATTATTTCTGTAGAGTATACGTGATCCTTGAGCTGGGAGGCGTATTATGGAGAACATACACAAATAGATTCCTTTGTTCTCCCATCTCTTGAGTTGGGAGGCGTCTTATGTATTGTTGTCTATGTAAGGGGATAGGACTCACTTCTTCACAAGTATTATATTGGTAGTTATAAATGTTAGTTATGAATTTATTACATGGGTAATTAGTGTTGATCATGGATATTTATATTAAATGGAAAAAATTAAGATTTTAGAAATAAAAAAATTTATCTTAATTTAAAACACAACTATTGATCTAGACACCTCAATAGATATCTTAAAATTGTATCAATTTTAATATATATATATATATATATATATATGGGGCGTTTTTTTAAAATAAATTTTTGTTTTAAAACTGTATCAAACATTTATGCATCATTTCTTCTCTATTTTACTTATTCTTCGATTGGTTAGTACATTTTTTCCTAGTGTTTTTATTATTTTCTTTAAAATAAAAAGCAATGACCAATTAAAAAAAAAAATTCCGGAAACATCTCACCCTAAAAGTTGTCAGCTATTTTTGCATTTATTTCGCATGCCGAAATCTGGTTTTCAATTCCTCACGCCGTGAAATTATCAGAAAAAATTATGAACTGTTGAAACAGTCCTCGTCTCGCACCTCTTAGGAATAGATGGTTGAAACAGTCTTCGTCTCAGGCCTATTAGGAATAGATTGAAGCAGCTACAGGAGATTAGTTTTCTATTTTATGTTGAAGTATTTGAATTTATCACGCAACTCTGCTTTTTCTGAATAATCAACCTACTAAAATAATGTCCGCAGGTAATACATGTATGCAAAATGTGGAGACATTGACAACGCACGTGAACTGTTTGACAGAATGCAGGATATATTGAACGCTCTCATCTCTGCCTCTGATGGCGGTGTAGTTATCAGAAAGCTCACATGACTGTAATAGCGCATGCATTGAACATGGCAAACAAACGCCTCCAGAAAACACACCAAAACCAGCAGACACTTGAGAGAAGACGTCATAGAACCCGTCCTCCCATACAGAGTAAACTCATCAGCCCGGCTCTCCACTCCCGGCCAGTAGTAATCCCACAACAAAGAAGAGCGTTACAGCGGTCGAGGCCAAAAGTGTCGATGCCATTATGTTGTTCCTGATTGTTTGCATTGCAAGAACTCCATTTTTCATCCTTTACTACAAAATTATGGCAAATTAGACTTGAAGTCCTCTACAATTTTAAGAAATTCTATGCAATTTTGTAATGAAAATGGGAATACAAAGCATTCACCTTCATAATGGCGTGCACCCATAGCCGCCTGCTAATGTTATTGACGCCAATTACTGTGGTTTTGGGATGGTGGGTGGTCCTTTAAACTAGATAAACATGGTATAAACCCACCATGTACACCTGTGGGCTGCAATTTGGAGTGCAAAAACCATATCTCGTCTTGGAAACCTCCCAGTTGCTTTAGATAATAGCCTAGATTGTGGCAAATTTGTAAAGATTAGAACGAGCAGAGAAAAACGACAGCAAATTTGCCTACATCCACACTCAAAGCAGGAATCACTTCATTAAATCAACTCAAATACATAGGCTGCACACAGCCATTATATAAAGATATTCAGCCATGAAACAAAGAGTCTGGGAAGATGAACAGTCATGCGACTGTTGGGCTTCATATACCCAACAATCTCCCCCTGAAGGCCAACCGCTACAGCCATGCACTGGCATCCCTGCTTCCATTTTGAAACTCACATTACGACCAGCCTTGTCAAAGATTTTAATTTCGCCAGATTTTGTTGAGAACACTACGAATTGATCTTCTCCAAATTCTGTCCGACTCAATAAAATTTAATGGCCGAACATCTTCAAAATTGACTATGTTGTCTTCAAACACACTAATATACGTCATTGTCATGCCACCAACAGTTTCTGGCCCCAAGCTCCCCTCTAAAATGCTATGCTCGCCACTCAAAACCGTTACATTCTCACACAGAGCCATTACATTCTCGCACATAACCGTTACATAATCATCCGCAGGCGAAATGGTTGGAGCACCGAAATAGCCAAAATGCGTTACATGCAAATCCGTTACCATTCTGCCTTAAACCACCTCTAATACAATGACCCCAAAGCCATAAACATAAGCATTTGATACCATTGTCTGCTTGTTATCCACGTTTTCCCAAAGCACCACTACGTAAGAGTTATTCAAACGCTCAGTGTAAAATTTCCGTTCACTCCGCAAAGAAGCGGAATCAAGCACATTTGCAGAGCGATAAAAAACATTGTCAGCAGGCTGCCGTGGCATAGGATCCCTGTGAACAAAGCCAAGACTCTGCAGATACTCCATCCCTCTTGCCACATCTAATGCCTGTGTTAGTGCCAGCTTGAGAGGTACAACTTGGCTCTGTCTCGTTGCAAAAAACTGTCGTACAGAACCTCCCTTTGCATATTCCGTCACAATACTCCAAACCATGGGCTTCCTACACACCGCTATGATTCGCACCAAATTCTGGTGCTTCAAAGTGGCAGAAACTAGTAAAGGAAATATGTCAGTAACTGTAATTTTTTTGCCATTTATGACAACAGGTTCATTCCCATATGAACCGTGGGCTATTTGAACAAAAACACAAGAGCGAGAATTGAGGCGTTCCATAGAAATTGTAGAAAGCAGGCATGTAAGCAACTTAGAGAAATTATCAAACTCTGTATAGTCGCTATCTGAAACCATAGTTTGGTAGCTAGCTTTGCCTGCTGCCTCGACTACCTTATCCTGGGGCTCCTTTCTCTTCTTGTCAAGCTTCTCCACCGTAGCCTTAATACATTTTGCCTCAGCAAAAAAAACCATTCTCCTAGCAATCTTTGCATTCATGTCAAGCTTCTCCACAGTGTTCGACACACTTAGTCTCTGACGTTCTCTCATACTCAAATATTTTTTTGTTCGCTGTTGCGTATGGTTGAATTTGGCATCCAAAGTACCAGCAAAACCGATGTTGGGAATCACGACAACCATAAGAGGATGATAAGGTGACGTTACAGCCTCCCATCTCAACTGCTGGTATAAATCCTCTGTTCAATACGCTTCAAATGACTCCAAGTGCCCCAGCTCCTCGAGAGCAAATGGCAGAATCTCGCACAACTCCGTGAGCGTCCCAATCTGGTTGAAAACATCTGCCTCATATCTCAAAGTCGAGGAAGTTGAGAGGTCATCATTCCAAGGATGCCTCCGAAGCAACCCACTCTCACAGGAGTTAGACCTTAGATTGCTCTCCAGCTTCAATCGCACAGACCCAAGTGAGTCATCGGACTGCTGCGACTTCCAACGCAACTATGCAACCTTGAGCCACCGCATCTCCTCCAACCATGACGTCCCACCCGCAGGTCCACCATTGTTCATAATGTATTTACGGGTGCAAGGATCCCATGATGTAGCATTTGCAGTAGAACGAAATAATGACACAAGCCCAAAGACATAAGGATCCAATTCACTGGTTAACAGGTCATTGGATGATTCAATATGATGCTCCACATCCTCAATCGCTTCATCTTTCTGAACGGATTCAAATTCTACACATCCTCGGTGAGACTGTGCAAGAGTTGTGTCCTTCTCTTCATCTCTGCCTTGAAGAGCTTCTGGTTGTGAACCATAAAGTCTACACACCCTGACGTTGACACTATCATCCACATCCATCCAATCGGGTTGATGAGTCTTAATAGATTCTCGTTGTGAGAAAACATACTCTTTCTCTCCCTGCAATGCCTGAAACCGCTTGGAGCGATGCCCATTGTCCTCCACTCCTGTCAATGGTTGCTTTCGCTTCGACCCAAAAAATTGTCTTTGCACTTCTTCATCTAAGTCCATAGGTTCGTAGTCTTTTGTGAAATTATCTGTGCAAAGGTTTTCCTCATCATCATGGAAGTGCTTCTTCATTTTTGCCATGGCCATGTCATTTGCAAAGCCCTCTGAAGCCACCATTTCTCCCAAGCTTCCTTGCCCTGCTACCTCACTCCAATTTGCACCCTCCTCATCCCGAGAGTCCATAGCAAATTCAACTTGGGTCTTCGACGACATACACTCTTCCTCCCGTGATCTCTTGAGTTCATCCTCTTCAACAACAACCTCTTTTCGAGCATCTTTCTGCTTAGAAATTCCAGTGTCTATACAGGGACTATCTTCAACTCCAACTGAGGTATCACAATGTTCAACCTTGACCACACGAATACCAACAACATCCCGGCCATTAACAGTTTGGCCAATAAGTGCCAAGGCTGGCTCAAGGGGAGAGCAAATAAGAATCCCAACATCTTTTTCTTTTGCTGGATTCTCCTCTTCAACTGAGTTCCCCTCTTTCTTCTAGCCATCCCACCAATGTACGCGACGCTTGAAGCATAGTTTTACATGGAACGCAAAAATACCATAGAAGTTATAAATTTTACCTTCTTCTTCCTCCATCTCTGCTCAAGCCAACATGGCTATGATACCAATTGTAAAGATTAGAACGAGCAGAGAAAAATGATAACAAAAATAGAATGAAGGAATAAAAGATACAACACACGATTTATCGTGGTTCGGCAAATTTGCCTACATCCACACTCAAAGCAGGAATCACTTCATTAAATCAACTCAAATACATGGGTTGCACACAGCTATTATATAAAGATATTCAACCATGAAACAAAGATTCTGGGAAGATGAATAGTCATGCGACTGTTGGGCTGCATATACCCAACAAAATTTGCATGAATGGCCAAGTTTAAGTAGTGAATGAGCAAGATTTTCATTATTGGAATCAAATCCTTTTCCTTTCTATTTTAAGAAAATTAAATCTGGGCTCTCTCAGAAGTTGTTGAGTCATGAAATTCAAGAGCAAACTGTGGTTCAACATATAGAGTTGCACTATGATTTATTTTCAGATGGGTTTTTCATGATTCCATTAAATCCATGCATTATTAGTAGAAGAGAGTTCTACAATAAAAATTATTTATCAATTTTTTAAATTTAATTTATAATATTATATCTAATAAATAAATATAAAAAATTGATTTTATTTTACAATTCAATTTATAATCTTAAATTATATTTTTTTTAATTTATTTGGTATGTTAGTAAATCTTATGTAAAATGTCATTGTCATATATAATCGTGGTAAATTTATTACAAGGTTTGACTTATTATTTATCAAAAGTATACATTGTGTTTTTTGTCTTGTTTAAATATCTAAAGGATTTCAATTATGTTTATTGTCTTGTTTAAATATTTTTGAGTTTAATTTTCACTTAAATGATAGAATTATATTCTAAAATTCATTCAAAGTATATTTTACTAGATCGGCTTAACCATTGTACCTCATTTTGGTGCAAGTGCTAGTTTTTAATCTTTCTTTAAAATGTTGGCCCTAGTCATATGGTCTTTTGATATTATCTTTACATGTTTAAATCAATAAATTCCAGTTGTTGTTTGCGAGTCAAAATTATGCCACAATATAGATAATAGATTTAGTTTGCTTCTATCTCTTCCTCTTTATATGCATCTCTCTTCCTCTCCCCCTCTCTCCCAATCACAAACATAACATGTGCATATTGGCAATGGATCCTTATTACTCTCTATCACTCTATAGCACCATGTGGATCTATCTTTCCTTCTCCCTCTTCCTCTATATCTTTCTATCTCTCCTACTATATATCTCCTTCTCTATCTTTATATCTCCCTCTACAAATATATATATATATATATATATATATATATATATATATATATATATATATATATATATATATATATATATATATATATATATATATATTTGTCATCTCTCCATACTTCATCTCCCAACTATCCATTAATCTCAATCTTGTTATCTCATCCTCTCTCCCCACCCCTATGTCTCTCCCTCGGTCTATTTCTATCCATATGTCAATTCTTATCTCTATAGTTATCTTTCTCTCTCCCTACACCTCTACATCTCTACCTCTACATATTTATCTCTTTCATCTCTATATATCCTCATCTCATCTCTCTCTCTCTCTCTCTCTCTCTCTCTCTCTCTCTCTCCCTCCTTTTCTTCATATCCTTTTCCTCCATCTCCATCTTTATCTATACCTTTTTTTATCTCTATCTTGTTACCCCCTATCTTTCACTCTTGCCCACTCCATCTCTCCCTCTCTCCCTATTATGAACACAATATAAGCCTAATAATCTTCTCAGTTCCTAGGTTTTATTTCACTCCTGATTGGATCTTTATAAGTGGTTGTATAGTTGATTTCAAGATATCATTTCTTCATTAAGACCTTTTTTGCACAAATAGCGTCACTTTCTAAATGACCTACCAATTGACCTCATTTAATACACAAGAGTATGCAACTAATAGACCAAAACAATCCCTAATTGGCATTCCCCACCTCTTTGGTGTACCTATTGCACACCAAGGTACAATTTCTAGTTTTAGTAATGTCAAATTACTCCATCAATTGTCTTCTTTCACTTTCACTGCTCAAAATATTTGTTTGTTTGTTTCAACGTCAAAACAAAAGTTGTAGCAAACAAAAACATAGCTAGCTTGAGGTACTAGACAAGCTATAAAGCTCCGTATGAAATCTAAACAACAAGCAATCCTTTTATCATTCTCACAAAAAATAATAACTCGTTATTTTTTAGCAAACAGGTAGGGACTCTAGTTATATAACAACTCTTGTTAGTGTTCACACGATATTTATTATTAAATATTTTTTTCCTTTTTAATATTAAAAGCAACAAATCTTGTCATGCCTCATCCATGTATCATAAAAACCAGAATTAGTGCATAACTACCTATATATCCTTTAGTAGGAGTCATCTAAGACACCTTAATAGAAACCCTAATTACAAGTTCATACTTTTCTAGTTAAACCTTTATTAATTATTGGGAATGGTTTTAAATGTTCATCTATGACTTTAATTTGACTTCTTTATAGTATTATAGTGGCAGTTGTGAATTTATTGTTTTTGATAAAGATAAACAGGTTTTATAGGGACCTGAAACCCAAAGTATTACAGACCAAGGCTAGCAGCCAACCAGAAAATAAAACTAAGCAAAATAGGGGACAAACCCCACACAGACTGAAAGCCAAAAAAACAAAACAATAGAGCCAAAAAATAGGTCAAAGCACTCAACTAAGAGAGTGCATCAATTAAGTATTTTTCTGAATAATCCTCTTACTAATTTTCTCCAAATCCTCCATGATGAATCTGGAGGTTCCCCGGTCCTGGCTCTGTCTCCTAGTTCTAGTGCAAGGACCTTGTTAGGGTTTCAAGCAGATCTGAAGCAAATATGAACTAACAATTATATGCAGATTTAAATACAAAAGATAAAGAAATAAAACAGGACACAGCTAACACAGAGATTTAACGTGGTTCACCCAGAATGGGTTACATTCACCATACACAGCCGTCCAATCTTCTTCTTATTATCCAGCAAAAATAGTACATCAACCTTGCAATGCCTTAAGCATCCCAGCCACTTATAACATGTGTTTTTAGGGAAAGAAACAAAGTCGGCCTTTTTAGGGTTTTATTACAATGTCGGTTTTCATCAACGAAAAACAGCAAAAAAAAATTTCTCGAGGGCTGCCGCCCCCGAACCCCTGCCCGGGGCCCAGCCCGGCCCCGGACCCCGGTGAGGATAGGTACTGAGTGTACAATACTTTGTTGATCAGTCGCCACATTTCAACAATCTCCCACTTGGAGACTGATCATGCTCCACACCGAACAATCTCCCACTTGGAGACTGATACTACACGACACCACTGTACATGCAACATCCGCTGGATAAAACACTAAGACTTGACTGGTATAAATTCCACAATTATCAATCAAGAAGACCAATAGAAACTGATGAAGAAATCAGCTTCTCCTATGGAACTGCCTTGTGAACATATCAGCAGGATTCTCACTTGTGTGAATCTTCTCAAGCCGTAACTGACCCTCCTCCAAAATAGTCCGGATGAAGTGGTACCTGAGCTAAATGTGCTTTGTCCTTGAATGAAAAGCAGAGTTCTTCGCAAGATGAATGGCACTCTGGCTATCAGTATACAATAGGCTATCCTCTTGTGTCTGACCCAATTCCTTCAGAAAACATTGCAACCAAATCATCTCTTTGTTGGCTTCTATAGCAGCAACATACTCAGCTTCAATGGTTGAAAGTGCAACACCCTTTTGCAGCCTAGAAATCCAACTGACTGCAGTTCCCCCTATAGTAAAAACATACCCTGTAGTACTCCTCCATGAATCAATATCACCCGCTAGATTAGAGTCAACAAATCCACTTAGAGCAGCATTAGATCCTTTGAAACATAATGCCTTCATAGTAGTTCCTTTCAAATACCGAAGAATCCATTTCACAGCATTCCAATGCTCCATACCCAAATTACTCATAAACCTGCTCACAACTCCCACTGCATGTGCAATATCTGGCCTTGTGCATACCATTGCATACATCATACTGCCAATAGCTGATGAATACGGGATGTTAGACATTTTATTAACCTCTTCCTGTGCCTTTGGACACATCTCCTTAGTCAATTTGAAATGACTAGCCAAAGGTGTACTTACTGCTTTTGCATCCTACATGTTAAATCTTTTCAACACCTTCTTTATATACTCACTTTGGGACAAATTCAAGGTTCTATTTTTCCTGTCCCGTGTAATCCTCATACCGAGAATTTGCTTAGCTGCACCCAAATCCTTCATAGCAAATGACCTGGCTAATTTCTGTTTAAGATCATTTATATGTTGCATGTTAGACCCAGCAACAAGCATGTCATCAACATAAAGCAACAGGATAATATAATTGCCATTATCAAATCTCTTAAAATATACACAATGATCAGAATGACATCTATGATAACTGTGTTCAGCCATGAAACTATCAAATTTTAAATACCATTGTCGGGGTGCTTGCTTTAGGCCATACAGACTTTTCTTCAACCTACACACCAAGTTCTCCTTACCTTTGACCTCATATCCCTATGGTTGCAACATGTAAATTTCCTCCTCCAAATCTCCATGGAGAAAAGTTGTTTTGACATCTAATTGTTCAAGATGTAAATCATCTGCAGCCACAAGACTAAGTACAGTTCTAATTGAAGTCATTTTTACAACTGGAGAAAATATTTCATCATAATCTATACCCTTTTTCTGTGCAAAACCTTTTACCACAAGTCTGGCCTTATATCTTTTCTGACCTCCTTCCTCCTCCTTCAACCGATAAACCCATTTGTTAGGCAAGGCTCTTTTTTCTGTAAGTAAAGGGACTAAGTCCCAAGTCTTATTTCTCATCAAGGAGTCCATCTCCTCTTTCATGCCTAGCTACCACTATTGTTTGGCATCCACCTAAATTGCTTCTTCATATTCTTCTAGTTCACCAGAATCCATTAATAAAATAGAATACAAAGAAGGAGAAAATCTTTCAAGGGATCTACTTGTCCTCGTAGAACGTCTAACACTTGCAGGAGTTTGTGGGAGGATACGTGCTGAGTGTACAGTACTTTGTTGATCAGTCACCACATTTCAATAGACCTAAGCTAGCCTTCCCACCAACAACACTCTGTCCACCCTCCGAGACATTCTTTTTATGTTTTCCCCCAAGGGAGGGTCACTAGTGATGGTCCTCGTTCTATAGTCGGTCATCATGGAATTAATTTTCTCCAACCCATCAGAACTATTGTTCATCGCCTCCCTACTGATTTCCACCAGATTGTTTAGGTTTTCCTTGATATCACTCACATAATCTTCCATCTTCTCAATTCTACGCTCATGGACGACCTTCATAGTTTCAACATCCTAAGAAATCTTCTGGATCATGCTCATGATCTTCTCAATTTTACTAGGCCCAAGGGATTCCGTGAAAGTCTCAATAATTCCCTTAATCCAATCTTTCAAGGATCTAATTTCCTTATCCACTCACTTCCAGTAGTTCTCCTAACTTCTAGTAGCCTCCAAAAAAAGATTTCCCAGCACCCTCTCCTCCTTTTTCTCACCTTTATTTTCCTTATTCACAAACCCCTGTTTCTCATCATCTACATTAATGGGGATTTCCAACCTAATCTCATGGTCCAGGACTTTGGACCCACTAGATTTGGTTAATTTTGTTTTCTTTTTGGTGGGGGGCTTCAGGTCTTGCATTTTCCTGCTGCTAGATTTGAACTTACTTGTCGCCCACCTTGGAGGATTGATTTTCTTGCTAATGTTACTTCCCAGGGTCACCATAAGCTCCCCTTATATCTTTTGTCTATACTAAGGGTCTTGTGTATCCTTGATGTCATGCCAATCCATGGCAATATCATTGTCATCCCCATCCATCTCTGTGTCAGAAACAAACTACACACTAGGGTTAAAGGAGGAAATGTGGGTTTTATCCTTGGGAGAGGATTTCACCTCATGAGCTTGGGTGTATTCCACAATCAACAAGATAAGCCCTTCATGAATCATAGGGTTATCTTGGTTTTCAAAATGTATTACTAAACTACTATCCAAGGATGAAACCAAGTAGAAGGGGATGGAAATAATTCTACCATGCCTAAAATGATTTAAGATAGTAAAATGATGCGATAAAATGCTAGCGTATCTACCATCCAAGATGATGTACCTCATGATAAATTATGCCATATCATCCCAGAGGGAACTCATCTCTTTCTTGTTATAGCCACCGTCCGCCATTTTCATAACCTTTTGCCATTCCTTTTCCTTATCATAAAAGGTAGCAATAGCCTCCTCACCTGACTTCATGTCTCTATATAATTTCGTTCCTTTCATATCCAAACTAGTAACAGTGGTAACCAAGGTTTTTTCGACTTGAAACTCCACACTAAAGGCAGACAACACACCCTTGTTCCAACCTTTAACAAATCTTTTCATAACAATGGCAGAATGACCATGCAATCTCTCCAAAAAGAGCATAATCTCACTATCATAAATTTCCTCCCAAACCTCCTTATTCTTCTACCACTTATCATAGGTTGTGGGTTCAAGCCTATTCTTTTCACTTCCCATTATGTAGCTCGAGCAATTCAAACAACAAGACTCCAAAAAAAACCAAGAGGAAACCAAACCAAAAACAGGGCAGACTGAAAGTTCTAAAACTTTTCAAAGTGGTAATAATTTGAAATACCACCCCAACGATTCCCATCCCATCATAATCTTTCATCATTAATTTTATTAGAAAGGTTGAAGATCTTGACATCATTTCTTTTTAGGTCACACAGAGTTTTCAGGAAATTTTCCCTTTCTCTCCACCATTTAAGTGCGACGTTATCCACCGCCAAGTTGGCCAAATGATCCACCAGTTTTTTTCCTTCCCGAAAAATGTGTGAGATCTTGAAATCCTCCAAGTTGGCAATCATTTCAAGGCATTCCTTGATTATGTTTGAAATAGTCCAGCTAGGCACTCTACATCCCTTAATGCATTTGACAAAGTTAAGTGAGTCACTTTCCAACCAGACCCGTCTGAACCCCTCCTTTCTCGCCATGTGTAGTCCTATGTAGGCGGTGTTGGCCTTTGTGAAAGGGTTATTTTGGGTGCCCAAAGGGAGTGCCACCATAGAGACCAGCAAACCCCAATGGTTCCTTGCCACTCCCCCACAACCTTTTGGCCCAGGATTTCCTTTGGCCGCCCCATCGATATTAATTTTGATCCACCCTAGAAGGGGTAGCTTCCAAGAAACATTCTCTCTGGTATGTTTAAATTTATAAATAGGGATAGATATATTTTTTCATATCTACCACCACTTGATAGTATCACATTCCTCCTCGCTAGACTCAAGAGGAGGATCATTTTTCCTACTAGGATAGTAATTAAGAAATTTTTTCTTAATAGCATTCGTTATTCTGATAGCCACAACAAGAGAAATGGACTCCATATCTTTGAAAACCCTATTATTTCTTTCCTTCCACAAACCCCAAGCAATGTGAGGTAGGGATAAGTTCCATAAAATACCAATCACATGGTTGCCATAAGGGAACTTCCATTGGTACCAAAAGTTTTGTATAGAATCAAGGGAGGCCCAATTAATATTCCACAAGTTGAGAAAGAAGGCCCAAATGTCCCTAGCATAAGAACAATGTAAGAGTAGATGGTCAACATTTTCCACTTCTTCTTCTTTACATAAAAATATCTATTAGTGATGGGGATCCCACATTTACAGATATTATCAATGGTAGAGATCTTGTTTTGCATGAATAACCAGAAGAAGATATTAACTTTAGGAATTAAGAGTTTATTCCAAACTCTGGCCCAAAAGGGGGGAGGAGAAAAAAATTTGGTGATGATTCTCAAGGCATCTACCACCAAAAAATGTTGAGGTAGAACCATTCCATATGACCACATCTTCTACCAGAGAGGATGGAATGATGAACAGATTCAGCCAAGAATGAAAAGGAGACAAAGAAGCATCCAAGCTTTTGAGTTCCACCCAAACTCCATTACTGATATAATCCATAACCCAAGTTCTAATCAGATTAATGCATTTCTCTTTGAATTGAGAAGCCCACACCGAATTAGACAAATTTCCCTCTCCTATCCACCAATCATCCCAAAACCTTATATCTCTACCATTTCCTAGAACCCATCGGCTTCCCTGAGAAATAATGGGAGTGGATTTGAAGAAGTTGTTCCAAAGATCAGAGACATAAGTCGGGAGGGAATAATTTACTAGCATTCTTTGGAAACCATGAATTTGTTATTTGTCCTTGAAAATATTGATCCATTCATTGTTCTCCTTTAAACATCTCCATAGCTTCTTGGCCATTAAAGCTTTATCAAATTCTCTCAAATGTCTAATATCCAGGCCTCCCCTATTTCTAGGCAAACAAACCTGATCATAGGAGACCAAATGAAGCCTACTCTTGGATTCAGTACCCGACCATAGGAAGTTCTTGTGTATTCTTTCCATTCTATCAACAAATTTTTTTGAGATTTTAAATAGACTCGTAGCATAGACAGGAAGGTTCTGAAGCAAAGCCTTAATTAACTGAAGTTTACCCGTTTGGCTTAACAAAGCTCCTTTCCAGCCAGCCAGCTTCATTTGAAATCTATCAATCAGAATAGACCAAAAGGAGTCTGGGGTAGGTCCCACACACAAGGGAAGACCCAAATATGAATCAGGGAAAGCACCTATCTTGCAGCCCAAAATATTGGTAATCTTCATTTTTCTATGCTCAGGAGTATTCATGAAGAAAAATGAGCTTTCAGAGAGACTGACTTTCTGCCCCAATCCTTTCTCATAAGTATCCACGATAGCTTTAATATTATTTACTTCTATAATCAAACTTTCCCCCATCAATAGCATATCATCAACAAATTGCTAGTGTGAGCAAATAGTAGCTTAGGAAGAAGGTCGTAAACCCCTTAGATTGCTCTTCCTGATATCTCTTTGGATAATTTTGTTGAAAGCTTCACTCATTAGAATAAAGTGAAATGGGGAGAGAGGATCCCCCTTTCTAATACCCCTCGATGCCGAGAAGAAACTAGAAACCGAACCATTGACCAAAACCAAAAATTTGGGAGTGGTAACACACTGATTGACAAGCTGAATGAAATGGTTACCAAAACCAAAGGATTGAAGAACTTTAAACAAAAAATTCCAATTGAATCGATCATAAGCTTTGAGGAGATCCAACTTCAACAAGAAGCCTGACTTCTTATTGACAAACAAAGAATGGATATTCTCATGGACAACAATAATAGAATCCAAAATCTGTCTACCAGGAACAAAACCATTCTGATGCTTTGAAATCAAAGAGGGCAGAAAATTTTTAAGCCTAAACACAATGATCTTGGTAAATATTTAATATATCGAGTTACATAAACTAATGGGTCTAAAGTCTTGAAAGGAACTGGCATCAGGTTTCTTATGGATCAGGACAAAAAAAGGTGGCATTCAGTTCCTTAAGAAGTGATCTGGAACCAAAGAACTCTCTAGTAGCATCCACAACATCTGATCCAATAATATGCCAAAAGGTTTGAAAAAAGAACATTGGGAAGCCATCAGGGCTAGGATTTTTATTACCTTCAAAGGAAAAGACCATAGCTCTAACCTCATCATGAGAAGGGATTTTGGTTATCTCCTTATTCATGTCCTAGGAGACAGTATAGCTAAACTCCCACATGATCTCATCTTGAGCATTAACATCAAGAGGGCCATCATCCGAAAGAAGAGTGAAAAAATATATAATGGCTTCCCGATTCAAATCCTCCCGCTTATCAATCCAACAATTATCCACCAAAATTTTATTAATTATGTTTGAAGACCTATTTTTGAGGGTAGTCATATGAAAAAACTTTGTGTTTCTGTCACCAGATTTGAGCCATAAAGCTTTGGACCTCTGCTTCCAGAATTCATCCTCCTTAGTTATGATATCATGAATCTTGGTAAGTAACTCAACTTCTTTGTCCATAACCACAGGATTGTACCCCACATCTTGAATCTGAGACTGGACCTCATCCAAATCTTTCTTCAGCTTCTCTTTTATCTGAAAAATATTGCCGAATGATGCTTTATTCCACAGTTGAATATTGGACTTAACATTGGCTAGTTTCTTAGCCACTCTAAACATCACAATTCCTTGAATGTCAGCATTCCACCATTTAGAAATATTGTCATGAATATCTGGAGCTAAAAGCCACATCTTCTCAAACCTGAATGTGAAGGCCTTTCTCCCAGTCAAAGGGGATATACTCAGACAAATCAGGAAATGATCAGATCCAATTTCAGATAACGCATTTAATCTACAAGAAGCATTATGAATCCACTCAAGAGAAATAATAAAATTGTCCAGCCTGACTTGGATGAGGTCCCTCCCCCCCCCCACTTCTTTTGTTGGATCAAGTAAATTTAGCCCCAAGGAGATCAAGGTCTAACAAACCTAGAGAATTAATCATATCTGCCAAGTCCTGCCTACTTTCATCTGAAACAGGCATCCCACTAGCCTTTTCCATACTCAATAATGGGGTATTAAAATCCCCCAATAGAATCCATTTATCATTTGGGAAATCCATTCTAGCATTAATGATAGAGGACAAGAGAATTTTTCTAGCATCTTTCTCATTTGGGGCATACATATTAGAAATGATCCAAGGTGATCCATCAGAAAGACTAGTAAATCTAGTGGAAATGTGATTAGGAGAGGTAAAGACAACCTTACCAAAAATCCAACAAGGATTCCACAAAGTGGCAATAGCACCAGAAGCCCCATCAGCATCAACACAATGAGTTTCGCACTCTCTAAAAACTGCCAATTTGATCTTTTCCACTCTACAACCAGGCATTTTGGTTTCTTGAACAAGAAATGTATCTAGCTTGTGATCTCTAACCAAGTTAGATAGAAGATCATGTTTGTGGGGATGATTCAATCCCCTAATATTCCATGAAATGACTTTCATTTGACTAGATGGGGGGAACCAATCCCCATGTCTTGTAGTGTTCTCTAGACTCCATCAGCAATGGAAGCCCGACTATGTTTGTCTCTACTAATTGCATTGGAAGGGCTCCACACTGCCCTCAAATCAAATCCACGATCTACCTTTTGTTTATTTCTAGTCTTAACACCACTAGAAATTGGTGTTAATAAATGACTATTTGGGGAGTTCCTTTTTTTGTGCTTAGCTTTAACCTCAAGAAACGGATTTGGATTATCATCCTTAGGTCACATCATCGATAATATTTGAATCTGATTAATTCACAACTTCAACAACAAGGTGGATGGATGGATCCCTTTCCCTATGAACCTCCATCACAGATTCATCCCCATAAGAAATCTCCTTAGGCTTCAAACTTCCCCCTGCATCCCTCCCCTCATTCCAGGGATCTAGGTTTAAAAGATTTGGATCTTTACCATCTTGAACACATAGGATATTATTCACTCCATCCATATATGGAGTGGGAACCAAGGACTGGGACTCCACCAAATCCACCCCTTTGTCTCATCTTTCTTCTTCCAGGTTCTCTTAGGCATAGGCTTAGAAGGGAATTCTCTAGCCCAATGACCAATTTTTTTACAATGGAAGCAAGCAAAGGGAATAGATTCATACTCAACTTTTTGAACCCATCTGCCGATTTTAGAGAAGAGGTCAATCGCCTTCGAAAAATTAGTAGATTGTTTAACATTCACACATATTTTGGCATACACCATGCACCTCTTCGCAGAGGTCATTGGGTCAACTGAAAGGAGCTCTCCAAAGCATGCAAAAATCCCTGGAAGGATTTCTTCACCCCAGAACTCCATAGGAAAACTTGGAAGCTGCACCTAGATAGGGGCCTCGTTGCATTCCTATTCCTTTGGGTTAAATTCAAGTTCCCATTTCTTGAGAGCCAATGATGATTTTTCTAACATCCAAGGACCACTAGCCAAGACAGATCAAAGGTCCTCCTCACAGGCAAATGAGAAGGAGAAAAAACCATTAGACATGGTGACCACATCAATCTAACCCTTTCCCTTCCATTTTCGGGACACCCAATCCCTAACAGCTTCAATATTAGGTCGAAGGCCAATAAAATTGCCAACCAGGACAAAGACCAAATTAGCCATATTCCTTTCCACAATACAATCTAGAGTAGAAATGTAACAAGAACTAGACTTTGGGTCCACTTTATGGGGAACAGGTGCAATACCCTTGCCTTTGAGGTTTGACCCAAACAAAGTAGACCATTTTTTGTTGCAGTCCAGAGATCTCAATTTCCTAAGATTCTCTACAGACTTCCTGGACTTCCTGGGACCCTCCCCACCACAAGGTAAAACAATAAAGTTGGCTTATTCTTTTGGTGGTACCAGCAAGGTGCCCCCATCCCAAATCTCATTGAGACTATCATCAGAAGCTCCATATTTCATTTCTCCCAAGGTGGAAATCACATGGGAACCTTCAGAACCTTCATCACCCAATCTTCCCACACCTGCTCTATTCGAATTCAAACCAGTTGCTCCAGTCATTCCCACTACTCCTGCCTCTCCCGTTGCTCCCATTTTGACCATAGTTGTGAATTTATTGTTAGTATTGATCGTAGATATTTATTATCAAATGAAAATTATTTTTTAGATTTGAAAAGCAAAAAATCTTGTCATGCCACATTCATGTATTATAAAAACATGAATCAAAGAACAACTACCAATCTATCCTTTTCTACGAGTCTTTCAAAGACACCTTCATAGAAACCCCAATTGTAAGTAGGAACTTTGATAGTTTAACCTCTTTTAGATATTGGGAGTGATTTTGAATAGTCATATATGACTTTAATATGCATTATTTTTTTATCTAGTATTATATTAGTAGTTATTATTTTATTCTTAGTGGTGATTAGGATACTTATTATTTGAATAAATTTTATTTTTTAGACATTATAACAAACAAACTCATTGATGCCACATCCACATATCACAAAAACATGAATTAATGCACAACTACTAATCTATCCTTTTCTAGGAGTCTTTTTAGACACCCCAACATAAACCCTAATTATAAGTATTGAATTTGCCAAATTAATCTATTAAATATTGGGAGTGAATTTTAAATAGTCATCTATGACATTAATATGTGTATGTGATGAAAGGAATTTAAAATATTGTAAAACAATAAATATTCAGCCATATAAAACCCTAGTTCTACAATGAAATCCACCAACACCAAAGAAGAACCTAAAAACATGCAAAACACAAAATATGAAAGAGTGTACCATTCACATGCTCATTAAGGTTTGATCTTCATTATTTCCTATCTCCATTGATCTTGTTTTGATATGTTAGTTGCTCTCAAATTTTGTATTGTGCACAAAAGCTCATTAAAGAATGGATTGTGGTTGTGTAGTCTCTTGAGTGATTGTTTTTTTATTAAGGATTGATAAGGATGAAAGGATCATCTTTTATAGAGAGTGCCCTAGAAATGGAGGGATATGATTAAGAGGTGAAAGGATAAATTTCGTCGACTCAAATTAAACCTGGTAGGTATAGAAAATAGGAAAATATTAGGAAGGTGGTTAAAGGTAAATTAAGAGATAAATGACACTTGTCATGGAGGGAAAAAGATAATGAATTAATTAGATAAATAAATATTTATTTAATTAATAGAAGAGGTGGGACAAATTAAATAAATAAAATATTTATTTAGTTATTTAAATGAGGAAAGGCTAGAAGAACAATTAGTGAATTAAATAAATAAATAAAAATCTATTTAATTAGTATAAGTCTTAGGATAAATAATTAAATAAATAAAATATTAATTTAATTAGTCTAAGACGATTTTAGGTATCTACAATATGAATCCATTTTTCATATTATTATATTGATCATTGTGAGTTTATTGTTAGTCTTCACCATAGATACTTATTATTAGATAAAATTTATTTTGTTAGATTTTAAAAGAAACAAATCTTGCCATGGTACATGCACTTATCATAAAAACATAAACATGAGTTAATGCAAAACTATTGATCTTACTTTTTTAAGGAATCTTTTTAGACACCTCAATAGAAACCCTAATTATAAGTAGGAGGTTTCCCACTTGTTTAACCTCTATTAAATATTAGGAGGGATTTTAAATAGTCAGCTACATTAATATGAAATATTTTTTTATAGTATTATATTACTAGTTAATTTATTTTTAGTGTTAGTACAACCTAAGTTGGCCTAGTGGTGGATAACTTGTACTCTTGAAATAGAGGTCACAAATTCAAATCCCACAAAAGGGGTAGGGTATGTACACCTTATCGGCTTTGGCCCATTACCTATTAAAAAATCTATATTTTTAGTGTTGATCACAATATTTATTATTAAATAAAAGTTATTTTTTTGATTTGAAAAGAAACAAACTTTTTCATGCCACGTCCACAATCATAAAATAATAATTAATGCACAACTATGATCTATCTTTTTCTAGGAGTCTTTTAAAATTAATTAAAAAATCCTAATTATAAGTAGGGTTTTGTCAATTTAACCTCTATTAAATATTGGGAGTGATTTTAAATAGTCATATATGACATTAACGTAAATTATTTTTTTATGGTATTATATTGTTAGTTGTGAATTTATTGTTAGTTTTGATCACAAATATTGATTATTAAAAGAAATCTATTTTTTTAGATCTTAAAAACAACAAATCAATCTTGTGATGCCACATCCACATATTGATATTAAAACATGAATTAATGTACAACTACCGATGTACCTTTTTCTAGGAGTCTTTCAAGATATTTCAATGGAAACACCAATTATAAGTAGGGACTTTGCCAATTTAACATTTATAAAATATTGGGAATGATTTTAAATAGTCATCTATGACTTCAATATGAATTAATTTCCAGAGTATTATATTGTTATTTTTGAATTTATTATTAGTGTTCCAATTAGCTAAATGGAGAAAGAGAGTGAACCCTTAAAAATGCTACCAAAAAAAAGGCTAAAGAGAAAACCATGCAAAAAAATAAAAAACAACATATCTCTCAAGGATTGAGACAAACCACCAAAGCAAAGAAAGAACATAAGGGAAGAAAGGCTACAAGTAGCCTTGAGAAGAGGGAGAAGTCACAAGGGTTTGAATCCAAACTTAATCAATAGCCTCATGAGAGGGGCGGGATGATAATTCTAAGTAATATACTACTCTAATAAATATCTCCCATGATCAACCGTATTTTTTTCTTACCCTTGCAAGAGGAACCCAATATGAAGGGGAAAATGTCTATTTTTTTTAACCATCCCCATTAAAGGGATCCCAATAGGAGGATATAACAAAGGACCTTGCATTTAATAGGGGGGAAATCCAAAGCTTTGAGATTCATAGAAGAAGTAGAAGAAACCTACACCAACCCAATGGGTTGAGGAAGAACATCCACAAACTTCTAAACTTCATTGTAGGGATAACTCTCATGATAATATTAGCAAAGCATAGAGTAACATTCCATAGCATGGAAATGATACAATTGAGAGTGATAAAAAAGAACAACTTAATTACAAACTCCCAATTTAGATGATAACTTAATATAGTTGGGAATTTGAAACCAGCCTCCACACAAACACAAACTCTAGCAAAGAATAATCTAAATCTAAATTTTGTGATCTCATCCATGGTAATGAAATGACCAAAAGATTTAGCAATACCATGAAAAATACAATCATCATAGTACTCCAAAGAGAGCTCTGAGAACTTAGTCCAAATTGGGAGCATATTGAACTTAGAAGAATCAAACCTAGCGACCCATCTTCTTAAATGAAGGAGCACCTTACCACAGAAACAAGGGCCCTTCGAAAACCAGGTTACTATCCTCAATAGAATTAAAGGTGTTGATGTAATTAATTTATTTTATTTATCTTTAGGATATTATTACATTTTACTTAAGCTTACTTAGGGAATGGCATAGGATTAGTTGGAGCATTTCCACTTTAGGTGGAATTGTCCTTTCCGAGGATGCATAGTTACTTGTGTCAGGTGGTTGAGTTTTAATTCACTCCTACCTACCCCTACATCTTATTGGGCCACATTTCATTATTGTGTTCTCTCATTCCTTTCTGCCTTGCCCATATAAGCAAGCTTATGTACATTGTATGTGTCGAGTGGTTGAGAATATAGTTTGTTCTTTTCTATTTTGTTTGATCTTTCTTCTATGCTATTCATTGGCCTCTAGATCTTGGGTTTATAGTCAATTATTACATGATATCAGATGCAACGGGGTGCGGTTCTATAGTCTTTTTAGAAAGATCTTGGTGTATTTGAAGGTTGGTATATAGTTAGATCTAGGGAGTAGCAATTATTTGGAGCATCCTATGCCAAATTTGAGCCCACCATTGCATCTAAGAGACCATTTCCATAAATTTTGACTATAAATTTGCCTATATTGGACAAAAGTTAATTTTGGGGCAAAAAAAAATTAGCAAGCCGAACCCTATGTCCCAACCTACCAATGACGGTATGAATTTTGTACAAAAAAAAAAACAAAAAAAATCTATGATTTTTTTAAATTTCTTTATTTCAAAAAATCATAGTTTTTACATTATATTCAAAGTTTTTATGAATCGAAACACACACACACACGCACATATGTATGTATACTATGTATGTATATATATGTATATGTATATGTATATATATGTGTATATGTATACTATGCATATGTATACTATGTATATATGTATATATAATGTATGTATATGTATATCTATGCATGTGTGTGTGTGTGTGTGTGTGTGTGTGTTTATAATACATATAGATATATATGTATATTTATATATACATATATATGTGTGTGTATGTGTGTGTGTGTGTATAGGGGACTCAACAAACCAACCCCCATACTCCACACGTGTACATTACACTAGCCAATTTTTGTAGGTTGTCCACATTCTCCTCATGTTGGCATTCGTATATTGTCACTATTGCCCCTCCTTTGTAAGCTCCCCACTATCGCTGTCATCTCTTCCCCATTGGCACCTCCTCCGATTGTCCACCTTGGGTCACGATTGTCACCACCCCCAACCGCCTGTAGAATCTGCATCCTTCACCTCTTCTCCTCTCCCTTTCGGCAACTGCTTCCATCAACACTCGCTCCTTGCAAGGATTTCAGCCCCATCATAGCTTCACGGTCCCTAGTGACGATCTCTAGCAACCATCACCAATGAAATCCAAACCAATAGGCCACGCCAAGTGGTAATTTCTAACTTGCCCACGTGTCTACCACGTAATCCTAACACACAATGTCGGACTAATCAAGTTGCAATATGTGGCAGATCCTCATTCACTAGACCATGCACAATCAATGCATCGATAGCCATGTCGACCTACACAGTTAGCAGGGCGACGTCATCCTCTATATTGCCATTTAGCCTGTCTAGTCAGACTGCCATGTTAGCATCTATACAGTCCTACCTACCTGTCATGTTAGCATCTATACAATTCAATCAGCATCCATATGCTCCAACCAACCTGTCACATCAACATTCATACACTACCACATCAGCAGTCCATACTGTACGAACAATTCATGTAGGTAGGGTTTTTGGTGTGACGATCAGACAACTAGATCAAATTTAAGCCAGTGTTTTGTTGATGTCAGCACACTGCTTTAAATTAGACCCCACTCTATTGAGATTTTTTATTTTGCAGCCCAACTTTGAAGGCTCATAACTTGGTCATTTTGAGGGCTTTTCAATGCAATTTTTTTATTTGGGCTAATTTTTTGTGTACTTCACAGTGGTGTGGTTAGATTCTAATTTTGGTGAACAGTTTTTTATAAATGTCAATTTTTTCAGTTGTACCTATCCAATCCTCATTTTTGCAACTTCTCGGGCTTCATTCAGGCTCCTATGAGTATGTATCCTTAGTTTCTATCTTCCAAACTCATTGGTTAACTTCAAGTGCTTCATTCACTACATCATCATTTGATGCATTCACAGAAATGTTGATGCTTGAGCATGAAAAGTTGATCAATATGGGGATTATCAAGTCTTCAAAATCCAAGGCTTTGGTAGCTAATCAAGGGAATCAAATGAATCAAGGAAAAGGCAAGAACCAAAAGCAGTCTAATATAAAGCCACAATAAGATAGAGCACAATCAGCCTCTCCACAACAAGGTAATACTTAATCTTCATCCAAGAAGGTAAACTCAAACAAGAAGGAGAAGCCAACTTGGTCATATTGAAAGAAATTTGGTCATGATGAGCATCATTGCCACTCCAAGAAAATTGATGAGATGAAAAACATCATCGAGAATATCAACATAAATTTTCCATCTGCCTGTAAGAAGAAGGATTCATCTCCTTCCACTTCATCATAGTCAAAAGGGAAAGGGAAAACATTTATGGCAACAATAGGTTCTTCAAAGTAATGGATACTTGAAACAGGTCCCTCTCATTAGATGTAGTGTCCACCATTGATTTAACCTATTTTGACTAGATTTGACTTTTATATTATGCTTGATAGACTTATCTAGACTATATAGGATGATTTGGATGATGATTACTCATGATCTTAAATTGCTTATTATTGATGTTAGACACTATTAGACATATGCTATTTGATGATCTATTATGGATGTTGGTACTGTCATTATTGATCATGTGATTTGATGATATATGTATTCGACAAATTTTATATGCTCACTATGTGATGGATTATTGATAGAATTTGATTTATTATGGTTTTGATGATGATTATGATTACACTAACCATAATTCATGATTACATTTGATGATATATTTATGAGATGTGTTTTACTATTGTTTGACTGTCTTTGTGATAGAGACGATTCCACATCACTCATTACAAGTGGGATGTGTCATCACGATTCTCTATCACTTGCTTGTTCTATATATGTATATGTATATGTTGTATTTTTTATTTTCTGGTTGCAAGATTTTGCAAGTACCAGACATCGACTCAACCTTACTTCATAGGTCTGAGTGTGTCTTTGATTCCAATGGCTTATGTGGTTCAGAGATGGCATGAGTTCCCTTCACATACTCTAGGTCTAAGTTGTTCGCCATGAGTCGTCAGTGTCTTGGTATAATTTGCCATGTCAATTAGTAAGCTTGTTCTTCTTGGTGTTGTGAGTTTGGTTAATGGCGGTTGATTTACTTGATTATGTTAGAGTAATTATGTGGCTCTTTATGTGTGGTTTAATATTTAGTAATTTTTATTTTAATGTATTTAATTTACTAGTTTTAAATATTTAATTAATTGGTATTTATATTTATTTGATAATTAACGTTTATTGAAAGCCTTATTGTTGTTTAATATTTATTTTATATTTGTGATTTAATCTTTAATGGTATTTGATTGTTTAATTATTTATTTGATTTTGTATGGTTTAGTATTTATTTGATATGTAATATTTGGTTATTTTATTTATTTTATTAGCTTTTGGTTTATTTAATTTTTAATCCCCATTTGGATTATTTATTTATAGCTTATGTTTATTTAATAGTTTGACTTTTATTTCCTAAGTGGGGTGTATGAACACATTAAATTAAAATAATAATAAAACATTCCCACTTTGTTGGATAAGTATATTTTATATTTACTATACCTACCCTTTACTCTCATTGGCTAAATTCAAAATGGGAGAATAAATTGTAATATATGGTGGGTTGGTAAAATATATTCTAAAATGAAATATTTTGATTGGCCGAGATTGAGGGTAAGGTTTTTTATTTTCATTCCCGTGATGGTTTTCAGGTTAGCTATTCTCTAGAAATTTTTCTTGCAAGCATTTTCCTTTGACTTTGGATTTTTTTTACTCTTGGTTTTGGCTGGAGCTTGATTGGATTTTAGCTTAACTTTGTGGGAGCTCTTCTTCAGCTTCACTCTATCACTTTAGGTTGCAGGTTGGAGTTCTTTTATATTTGCATTTCGATTTTTATGGGTTTTTTGTATTCTTCGTGTCTTTACATTTCTTTCGAGAGATGGGTTGAGATAGTTTGTTATTCTATAGTTTTAATATAGTTTGGAGATTAATATTTCGAGAAGGAAACTTTATGTATTTAAGATTTTGCATGGTTGTTGGGAATAATATTTCTAGTTGTTTGAGGATGCCATTTTACAGCTTTGTAAGATTTCTATATAAACTTTGGATTGTTGAATCTTTTGTTTTGTATGGGAGTTTGACTGGATTTTTCCCCTTTGTGAGTCTTTTATCCTGAAGATGTTTGGATTTGGTTTCATTGGTTTTTTAGTGAGTTTGAAGTGGTTCTATATATGTATTGTTGTGAAGAAAATTTGGTTGGATCTTGGTTTACAGTTAGAATTGATTTACCTTGTTTATACCTTAATATTCCTTGTTTCTGGGTGTCACTATTCATGTATTTTTTGAGCCCTTTGGTTAAGTCTGGATTTTTATATTTTACTTGCAATATTTTTGAGTTTTCCATGTGATTTATGTAAAAGCGTTGTTTCGGCAAATGTGTTGTATAAATGTGTAAATGCGTTGTTTTGTATTGTGTTTCTCCTATTCTGCACAACATAATCATTGTCTCAGAAGATGTAAGCGTGAATCTGGGAATGCATGCACTATCTTAGAGGATGTAAGCATGAATCTAGGAATTTTTGTGTTGGCCTATGAGATGAAAGTGTTGTCATATCTGACAGAAGCATTGTTCTATGGGATAAAAGCGCTAAACTATCTGTATTATGTATTTTCTCTGTTTCGGTCATTTTTTAGGTATTGTCCCGAGTTGATTTTTGCACCAGAGATTTTCTTGAGGTCTGCTAATATTTTCCAATTTTGGGTTTGATCAGTTTTGATGTATTTATGATGGTTTAGTGTATAAATTATTTACCTCTCCATGTCTTTGTGGATATTTTAGACTCTCTCCATGTTGATAAGTCATGATTGATGAGTAAGTTATATTGTTGTTTTGGACTAGCAAGTGAGTTGGCCTTGTTGTGATGTTATCTCCTTATCTGTTGGTAGATTTTATGGCTTGTTATTTTTTTTATTTCATTGGCCAAGAGGCTCATTTTGTTATATTTGATGTTTTTTTAGCCTTGCATATGTTGTGAGAATATGTGTGGAATTTATTGGCTGCATATGAGTGTTATCTTCATGTTTTGAAGATAACATGTTGTGATGATCGAGGTCATGAGAGATAGGCTTGCATGAGGTTCCTTGTAAGGATGCATGAAGTCTAGACCACCAGGGCACATTGGAGTTTACCATGATTTGTAAATAAGTGATAACCTAATAATTGATGGGTTGGGTAGCTAGATTAATTAATAAGATGATAAATTGATTTGAGCCTCATAACTTAGTCCTAGGGAGGATGTTTTAGGGTAACCATGAGAAGGTCATGAAGATGGTAAGCTAATCTGCCTTAGTATCTCATAGGTTCACTAATACATTTAGCCTCAAATTTTGACGGAGGCTTACGACGGATAAGGCTTTTTGTGATCAAATGTGATTTTTTTTTAAAATATCCGATAACTTTGAAATGCCGACAACGCCCATGTTAGTTGGAATTCCGACGACCAGCGGCATTATTAAAAAAAAAAAGTGGGTTCATTTGAAAACCACGCACGACGAATTGAATTATCTCTCTACTTTCTCTGCCTCTACCAATTCCTTTATTTCTTTTGCCTCTTCCTTTGCCTTTGCCTCTGCAAATTGGGTTCAATGTTTCCTTTGCCTCTTTTTCCTCTGCCTCTTCCTCTGTCTCTACCTCTATAAATTGGGTTGTCTAGTAGGTGAAAACAAAGGGTTGAATTAACTCATTTGGAGGGTATCAAACTATTGGAGATGGTAAAATTCCTTTAGATTTTTGCGTGCCATTAAATTCTTGTGGAGTTGCAGGTTGTGTGTTTGAATCATGTAAAGTTGTTTGTAAACAAGTTCATTTCAGAGTGTGTGTCTCATGAATTTGAGCTTGTCATCCTACCGGTATATTCGCATTTATCTATTTTTCTTTACTTTCCTAAAGCTGTAGTTCCTAGCAATTCCTAGTTACTGAAAATTCTTCCAATTATCGATTATGTTAGATAAAGGCTAAAAGTATTGTATAAAAATTAAAAAATAAGTAAACCCTATTTACTATACCAGAATCAATATTCTTGCTTGCTTGTAAATGAATGTTTTACATCCCTGATTATTGAAACATCTTCCAATTATCGATTATGTTAGATAAAGGCCAAAAGTATTGTATAATAATTAAAAAATAAGTAAACCCTATTTACTATACCAGAATCAATCTACTTTCTTTCTTATAAATCAATGTTTTCTATCTACTTGCTTGTAACTGAATTTTTATAAAGTAGTGATTGTATGAATTAGAAATATGATTCCTTAATGAAACATGCTTTAGAAATACTTGATTCAAATATATAAAATCAATAAAAGACCAATGCCTTGATTCCTTACTAGTTTCATATCATTTCAAATGAAAAATCCTACGTTTAACCTTAGAGATAGTTTTAATAACTTGTTAATGTAACAAGACCATCATCTCAAAGACTTCCATATGAATTGCAATTAAAATGTGACATCCAGTTATTCTTATTGAATTTAAATTTACTTTGAAAGACCAATAAGAAAATTCAAAGTTTACCAACCAATCCTTCAAATTGATATTCAAGTTGAAAATCAATCTTAATTACAACAAAATAAGATTGCACAATGAAACAATCTATGTAAATAGATTTATCCAAGGAACTGATCAATCCATTGAAAAGATAGATACCATCATGAATGAGAAACACTTGAACGTTTATATTAAAAATAAAATACTTAAACCAGTTGATTTCAGTGCATATCCTCCATCAACTTGGTACTTCAAGACAACGAGTTCATAAGAAAATGCATAGAGACTATCTTGATTAAAAAAAATATAAACTTGTGATATATGTCTCTCCTAAAAAATACTCCACATATAGATGAGGATTTGGTTTGAAAAATGAAAGGGAATTACCCTTTCATTAAACTAAAATTAACAAAAAACTAACTAGAAACTAACTACCTAAAAACTGCCCTAACAAACTAAAACTATAAAATACAAAGTCACATCTTTAAACATCTTTTGATATCTATGGTTGGTCTCCAAGTATCTAATAATGCTTCTAAATGTTCTTCAAATATCCCTCTAATTTGTAGGTATATGCATTGTAGATAATATCTCTGACCACAATCTCCAAAGTGATGAAATTTTCCATCTGCTCGATTGTGTCTATCATGCCAAGTACATCAGACTGGGAAATGTTAAGGGAAGCACTGAGAATACTTTGGCACTCCACAATCCATTTATCCTTATCCTTAAACTTTCCATTCTGATCTTCAATTTTTGGAAAACCATGTTGTACTATTTCCTTACATTCATTAAATTCTTTTTGCAATTATGTGTCAAAGTCTTCATTCATTTTCAACAGCTTTTGTATTCCTTTAATGACTTTAGCATCTGTATTGGTCATTGTCTTATCATGCAACAAAGTTCCTAGTATTTTATAAATCCAATTGTGAGATATTGCATTATCCATATTCTTTTGATAAACAACCTAGAAATCTTCAAGGAAACCCTATAATTTTTCAAATCTCTTAGTCAATAAAACAAAGGTTGTGTCAACCCTCACACTCTACATTTGCCTTTTCAACTTTTTATTTTCCAGTTGCACTTCCTCACATTTATTTTTCCACTGAGACCCATCATGGATTTGTGGCACAGGTTGTCTTCCTCTTTTTAGCAATTCTTCATATGATCCCTTGTACTAATCTCTTTCTTTGATCACTTTGACCAATTGTGCTTTATTAAATTTTAAAATATCAATATCCATATCAACAATAACAATGGGATCTACTTCACCAACTTTCAATTTCATCATGTGACCAAAGGCTTTATCCACATCAATAATTTTTGGCCTCTTATTTGGAGGGTAAAGAGCCCATAAAAGAAAAGCCTCATCATTCTAGTCAAATCTAGAGCTGACATACACATCATTTACCCCCTAAGTATCCAATTTAAAATCCTTATTCTCATAATGTAACATACTATCAAAATTAAATGATGCACTCATGTCCCTTCCTAGAAAGATTATGATGTCTGCTTCACTAAGAAGTTGTCTTCCCCTTTGAGGGGTTATAGTGGTCAATTCTAAACTGATTTCTTCCTTTAGCTTCTCCAACAATTATGATTCTTTTTCAGGGGTTACATTTCGGATGGAGTCTCTTAGTTTTTTCTCTTTGAAATTATATAAAAAGGATTTAAATTCTTTTGACTTAATAAAAACATCATCAGACACAAAGGCAGAATACTCACCGTATCTTGCATCACTATGGATGTTCAGCCTAGCAACAATTTTCTCTTGCAATTCTAGCTCTTCTATTGTGTCTGGTGCTTGATGCCTATATACCACCTCAACTTATTCGGACTCACCTTCACTCTCTTCTTCTTCAGTTTCCATTTCTTGCAATCTCTTTTTCTTTTCTTCCAATTTCTTGTTTAATTCATCAATGGTTGTCTGGGCCTCTTCCTCCTCCATGTTTCTAAACATGTCCTCTGCTTTCAAGTAAACATGAATATAATCTCCTAGATTTTGAATTTTCTTGCAATTGTGAATATATCCCTTAGGGTCATAATTGACCCTAGCAGCATATTTGAGAAAATTGTATTCTTCAATAAATTTCCTATTAATGGCTTCATAAGCCTTTGTTGATACAATGGTAATATCCCCAAAACTAAGAGTCCCAAGCAGGAAATTCAAGTTATGCATACCTCCAAATTGTTTGGCATTCGAAACACTTAACTATCTCACAAACTCCAAATAAGCAATTATGTCTAGTACAAGTTTTGGCAATAGATATGGAGTTCCTTCGAAACCATAAATCCTGAAGCAAGTAAAATCCTTGTGAACAAACCAATTGCCCTAGTTGTGATTGACAATACCTCTTTCATCAAAAATAGCAGGTCCAAGAAATATTTTAACTTCAATGGAAATAGACCCTTCACATAGGACACCATACATCTGGTATAATGGCTTTACTATTAGCTCTTCAAACTTGATGTAGTTTGATTTCACATATCGTGAATCCCAAACTGATGTCCACATCTGTACTAGTTGTTCTTTACCTGCTCTATCCATTGTGTTCAATTTTAAATTCATTGGCCACATACCCCTAAATATTCCATAAAATCAAATCAAATGCATTAACAATGAGTAAAACTTGAAAGTGGGCTCCCTATTATCTCTGAGGTTCAAGAAACCTTCATGTAATTTTTTTACAACATAAGTAGCATAATCAAAGGGTCTTGGCTCATACCTCTTTACATTTGTTTCTAACACTAGCGACCCAATATTAGCTACATCAGGGACATCTATACCTCCAACCTATCTGCATGACATATAGGTGTATTGTAAGTAGTGTCTGAAAATGTCCATGTTGAATGCAAGACCATCCTCTTCAGTTAGAATTCCCTTCTGAACCCTATGGAAGTCTAAGTTCCACCCTTTATAAGTAGTATTCATTTTAATAAATTCCTCCTCTAGTTCTTCAAACGACAAGGGTACATCAAGGTTAGGGTTTAAGCTAAAAACTTCATCTATGGTGCCACGGATAAATCTGATAAACTCTTTTCCATTTGGAAATTGAATGCATCTCTTCACATAATTGTAATTTTTGACCAAGACTTCCATCAATTTGATATTTATGAAAACATTTGGAACAACTAGTTTACCTAAGTTGGTTATCCATGGGTTACAAATTGGCACTTCTCTGTCCTTTCTCAGAAAATGAAACAAGAAGAGTTCATAACCTCTCACCTTTGTCCACATATCTCCAACCCCTTTAAACTTTTCCTCAAGCTGGTCTTTTCTGGGAAAATGTTGTTTCGACCTCCTTGATTTTGGGCCTGGGGACTGCAATTGATCAATGATATCTTGATTCAGTTTACATGCAGGAGGGACTTCTTTTGTTTTGGATTTTTTAGACATGGATTTGGAGCCCTTAGCACTCCTCTTTATTCCTGATGAACTTGCAGCCTCCATGATGTGTGATGAATTGTGAGAAATAATTCTCACCTTGTGTGTTTTTTACTAAGAGGCAACCTACATTTGGTTCTTAATTTTCCCCATGTGAGCCATCAATCTACTCAATTACACCCATTAAATACAGGTTGCTTTGGTTTCAGTTTTAAATTGTATCTGTAACGGCTCATCGGTATATGTTTTCCCGATGAATTACTCCATTGGTGCCATCAACAATATTTCATTCCTTAATTCACTTTGTTTTTTATCAGTGTGTGTCTTCCCGAGCCCTCCATCGGGTATCGGCATAACCTTGAACAATCTTTGCCGATAGTTACTTTTTCCCCAATTAATCTCATGCTTTGTTGTTTCCATCGGGTGTTGGGATAGCTTGAAATGTTACACCCCTATCTTTTTAAGTTGTACCAATGACTAAGGCTTCTCTCCCTATCAGTGTAAGTCTTACCAATAGCCTTATCGGCTATCAGCAAGACAGCAATTTGCATGTTTTGATAGCGAAAGTCACACCGATGATACTTTAGTAATGACAAAGTCGGTGTATATCCTCCCGATGTGTCTATCGGGTATCAGGATAACTCCTATCCCCTTTTAGAGATAGTTAATCACTTCTCGATGACCTTTGGCTTTGCTAAGGTGCTTTCTTTGCGGTAGGCTACACCAATGGTTTGATTTGCAGACTTGTGGAGATCTAATGGACTTCTTCCATCTCTCTTCCACTTCTAGACATCCATACTTTCTTGTTGCTTAAATAAAATGGAGAAATAAATGGTACTAAGATTAAGAAGCTACACACTCATCATGAGTAATGAGAAATAAAAAATCTTGTCAAGCTTGAAATCAATGTGTAAGGCTAACTATGCCATTTCGTCAAAAGTTGTCAAATAGTCCTATTCAGGTCCTAATTGTTCAAATAATGTAAATGTACCCATGGAGGGTAATATGGTTTAATATGTTTTTTTGATTCCATTCTAAGGTTTTAAAAGTATTTAAGTAATGTTTAGTGGTCATTCATGTTAAAAGGCAAAAGTTGTCAAGGTGTCACTAAAAAGTTGTAATGCAACAATGCATAAAATGTTATCAAATTGTACATTTCGGTCTTAGGGGAAGCTGGAACAGTTATAGAACCATGAGAGGCTATAAATCCATCATTTATTCGGATGAAGTGTGTGTGACAGAGTTGGAGGAAAGTCTTCTAAGGCTAGATCAAATAAAGCCTATGACTGTCACTTAATTCTGTAGGGTTGTGACAGTTACAGAGTTGTATATCAGTTTGAAAGTAAAACTTCCATGTAATTGTTTGTTGGATAAATAGGAATGAAGTGTATTTCTATAAAGTATGTATTGGAAAAAAAATTGATCAAGATTCAATGAGAAAATTGATATTTTGTTCAATACTTTTGACTGTTGTTTTTTACAATCATGATTATTTTCTGCTTTAGATGTTTTTCCTGATAAGATTTGGATTGAATCTAGGCCCTAATAACCTATTTGAGGTTTTAGAATGAAGAGTTACCTTTAATTCAAGACATGTTGAAGGTCGTCCATAGATAATAAAGAAATTTCTAATGGTTTTTGTCAAAATTGTCATAAAACCCTTGTTGACGAGGTTGCAACAAAAGAATTGATTATAACTCTTAATGTAACTGCTCAATTTTCTTCATATTTTGGATTATAATAGTCAATTAAATTCTATTTCATATGAAGTTAGTTTCATGTTGACTTCTTTGTAAATTTATAATTCCTAGGTCTGTTCTATTGTTGTTGGTGAACTTCAAGGTTAGGAATGGTTTATCCAACACAACAATCTCACGTATGTTAAGGTATTTCATATATGTCATTATAGTTAATAAAGGGTGAATCATGTACCATTAATATTCTTTATATTAACAAATTAATATTTTGTAGATTGATAGGTGAGTTTTTGTTACCACCATCAAATATTCTACCTTGCTCATACCGAGAATTATCTTCCATTCTGAAAGATATTGGAATGGAGTATAAACCAATAGATGCTTGTCCCAATGATCATATTATATATCATAAGCAACATGAATTTGCAACAGAATTCCCTGAATGAATGTCATATCAGTAGATATTGAACAGATCAAATAACAAAAAAGGTGTCTCGCAAGGTTCTTCGTTGTATTCCCATTATTTCACGTATGCAACGATTATCCAAGTGCACTATCTTGGCACAATTTATGGATTACCATACACACAATAGAATTCAAGATGACATTATTTGAATGCCAACAGATGGTTCAGCATTTATGGGTATAGAGGAAAAGTGGCCACACTTTAAAGAAGAACCTCGTAATCTCAAGATTTCATTGGCAGCAAACGGTGTCAATCCATTTGGAGAGATGAGATCTGTTTACTCGGTGTGGCTAGTTTTTGTTATCAACAATAACATTCTCCATGGATGTCAATAAAAAGGGAGGACATAATGTTGGTGATGATTGTTTCCAGTATTTTATCATTTAGTAGTCATCTACATTTAATTATAAATACTGTAGTAAAATGGTCATAATAATTATGTAATGTTTTTGTTCATTCAACTAAGTAAGTACCAAGTTAAAGATATGTGTGTATATTAAGCCTCTTATCGATGATTTTTTGGAGTTATGCAATGGTGTCACTATGTATGACGTCTCTAGACCAATAGGACAAAGACAATTTCAATTTTATGCAATGCTTGTATGGACAATACATGATGCCCCAAGGCTAACACAGTTTTGTGGTATGCTACAGTGTTCAAGTTGCACATTATAATTATAATTATAAAAATTAACATATTTAATCCAATTATACATTATCTTGTAGGTCTTCAAACAAAGGGAAAATTTGCATGTCCAGTTTGTGGTCCAAAGATGAAATCTCATCATTCAAAAAGCTTAGGAAAGCAAGTGTTTGATGAGTATAGGCACTTCCTCCACATAAATCATAAGAATCGAAATACTAAAAAACATTTTTTCAATGGGAAAGAAGAGACTACATTAAATCCACGAAGAATGAAACCTTGCCTATGGAAGTTGGAATATAATAGAATTAATCGTCAAGGTAATGTCATTCAATCTAATGGTATATGTTTGGAATTTGTATTTTTCTTTTGTGTTTTGTTTGCTAATGATGTAATTGATGATTGTGAAGGTCATCAAGGCATTAATGACCACCTTCCAAAGGGACTAAAAAGTTATCCAAGACAATTTAGTAGGTTTCCCTACTATGAGCAGCTACACATTGTGCATTTGTTTGATACTATGCATATTGGAAAGAATATAATAGAGACATTATGAAAAATATTGGAGGGAAGGCGTGACAAAGAAAAAATGTCAAAATTTGTAGTGACATTCAGGAATCCAATCATACAATGAAAAATGTCATTCAATCAAATAGCAATGGAGACCAGATTAATATAAGTGCCCTTCCTTGGTTATTAACCGACTAGCAAAGCAATGCTATAAAAGAAGTCATACAAAAAAATCGATTTCCCGCAGGATTTGCAGCGAACATAAACAATCTCATATCAAATAAAAGTGAATTTGGGTCAGGGATGAAAACACATGATTGGCATACCTTCATTAAGGTAATTCATGTTCTTGTGTATTTACTAAATATTTGTATACTACGCATGTACTTTTCATTGTATTATGTTAAAAAACAATGAAAAGATCATTTGATAATTGTTATAGTACGTTCTACCTCTATCTCTCCCAGACAACTTTGACAATAATCTAAAGCAAGTCATATATGATCTTGGAAAATACATGAGATAAGTAGTGATCTTTGTTCAATTTGTTGTATAGATAATATATTTGTGATTTGTTTTACTTGTTATGTAACATATTGTATATTATTTTGTAAAGTCTCATTTATATATTTTTGTATCTTGAATCTCTTCTAGGTAGTTGTCATCTAAAGAAATCCATAAATAAGATATTAAATATTAGAAGAGAAAAATTGCTCATTTAATGTGTGAAATGCAAAAGTGTCTACCTTCAACTTTTTTCAATGCACAAGAACACTACCTCATACACCAAGTTGAGGAGATTGAATTGTGTGGATTTGTACACACTAGGTCATTATGGATGGTTGAGAGGCACTTGAAATTTTTGAAGGCTTTGGTTCGACAAAGAGCACATCCTGAGGGTTCTATGATGGAGGGATATATGGTATACCAGACTATGGTGTACATTGTTGAATATCTTCCTAAGTTTGCAACAGACATCCACGTAGATCGCATTTGGGATCCCAACCCCATTAACAAATTTGAAGGGGAGTACTTGATGTGGAAAGGTAGATTGAGGAAAGTGACAGGTAATTATAGGATGTTATAGTAGTAAATTAATTCTTAACCTTCTAAATAAATTGGTTCTAAGTCGTCTATTAATTATTTGTACAGTTGGTCGGGAGTGGGATGCATTACATTTATATATTGCAAACAACCTTGATTGGATGACGGTGTGGATTGAATGATGTCAACATTATGGTCACACATTAACATGGGAAGGTGTGACTTCATTGGTTAAAGAATCTCATCGTAATGGAAATCCAATGTTACACAAAGGGAAATTGATTTAGCATATGGTTTAAGAGATAAATAGGTACGTATAATTTTATTAATCACCCGTATGTTTATCAACTCATGATGCAATAATTTTATCAACTCACGATGCAATAATTTTAACAATGTGAGACAAAAGAAGTAACAAATTCTGCAATACATAAAACAGCAAAAAAGCCATAGCACCCGTCATTATCCAAAATGTCCAACCCCTCATTGACCCTGCAACCTAGACCTAGCACAACTAAAAGAGGCACAGGAGCAGTCACTATGAGAGGAGGAAGAGAATTTTATTCTCCCCTATAATCTACTACACCATAGCTAGCATCTCAACGTCCATTAGAGAAAGACTGTCATCAGTCTCCTGCCTGAACTTTTTCTCCAAAAAGATAGCTCTCCACCAACTACAAGCTAAAAGTTGTCATCAAAAACCTCCCTAGACTCATTCAACAACCACTTTTCATCTTCCACATCAATTGCAAAATTTTCCAACTTGTCTGCATCCAAATTACCTTCTCTATAGATATGAGAGACCATTATGTCCTCAAACCTATCTAGACTCTTCCAAACCTCCTATAAGAATTTAAGAGCTTCCAATTTTGAGCACTCTTAGTCCTAATTGCATTGATCATCAACAATGAATCTCCTTTAAGTACACCTTTGGCAATTTCAAATGCTTACACAACTCAAAACAAGAGTAGCAGCTTGCAGCTTGAAAATCGCTTCATTGTTGGTTCCTTTACCAACTTTTCTTTGCATCCATTGCAGTAATACACCCTTTCTCATCTCAAACTAAACATCCAGGACCCGGATTATCCAGGCAACACCATCAAAGTTACCCACCTAGTGTCCACCTGACTTGGGACATTCCATGAACTAGGTTAACCCCATTTGTACATGGAGGATAACTAAACCAGGCCAAGCAAATTTCAGTTTGTCATCCCAGAAAGAAAAAAACTTATTTCCTTGTATTTGTAATCTTACACTATTATTAACTATTTTCACAATTGCTGCTGCAATCTTCTTCATTAGATGCATAGCACTCATCTCCTTACCTTGAAAAATCTATCTATTGTATTCCTTCCAAAATTCCCAGCAAAGATTGCATCATTGCATCTTTTTATAGAAAAAGGCCAATCATTAAAAAGTTATAATATATGTGATAGTACCCACATTGTTGTAGATGCCTTAAACTTACAAAAATAGGGCCAACAAATGTTGCAGAGTTCTATAAAACTCACTAAAAGTGCCAAAAAAAGATTAGATGCATAAATTTAGAACAAGCTACAGAGGATAGAACAATACAACACTAATAGAAATTTATGTTGCTAACACCTAGCTTGGAGAAAAAAATAAGCTAAAGAAAATGTGTCAGAAGTTACAGAGACAGAAAATAATGTTATGTGGGGAATAGTCTACCACTACAGGAACGCACTGAAAAAATATAGAACTAACACAAATCATGTTGTAATAGTTTTTATCATATAATAACCACTCATTAAATACCTGAATTCTCAACAAAAATCAACTCCCTTGTAAGCAGCACAACTCATAACTACAGTCCAATAAAGAAATCACTTAGAAGAGCAATATTTTATTATTTGATCAAAATACAATCTTTTGCAGTCATTTGTATAATATTTACATATCTTTAAAAATGCTGACCTAGTTCTGAGATCCCCAACCTCACATACTCCATTTTTCTCTCTGTGCTATTCTCTATCTATTGGTTTGTGTCGTACTGCTTTTGCCTGCTCTGTCCTCTTCCCTTCTTTTTTTATATTCTCTAATTGCTGCTCTTTCAAAATCCCTCTAAAAATCTATAAACATCTACTAAATCCCACCTAAAAAATGCCATAAATTCTCAACTTCTTTTTTTTTATTCGAAAATCCCTCTCAAACTTATTCATCATTCTTCCTTTTATGCATAAATAAGCATAAAAAAGTCTATATGTGACTGTGGCTGCCCCAAACAGTCAAAATTTCAAAAAATTTAAATTCAAAACAACCAACACACATGAGCATGGAGGCAAAAGAAAAAGGGATCCATGTATGATGCCCCTGCATCAAGATGTTGAGGAAGAGGAGTAGACCATTGCAGTTTACTTGAGACTAATTTCCAACACAACTCAGTCAACTCACAATTCAAGAGTAAATGATCAACTATTTCTTCTTCCTTCTTGTAATGTGGGCAAAGGAAGGGATCAACAAATTTCAACCTTTTTTAAATAAATGGAATACTGAAACCAAAGACTAGAAAAAAATTAAACATAAAATAGCTATCATTTAACATGAAATTTTTGTTGGAGAATATATTTCAAATTAGCAATCATGGATAGGATCCTTTGTCTTGAGGTTGTACTTCATATATCATACTAAAAATAGTTTCATATATATTTTTGTTTAATTTAAATAAGATAAAATAGTAAATATATATAAGATATATTATAAGATGAAAAATACTGTTGTTGCAGATTTTAGAATTGTTCTCATCCAAAGACAAAAAAAACTATTTTACAAATTTGAATTAGAACAAATTCTACCATAGATAAAAACCTTGCTATAAAAATATTTCAAATTCAATTGAAAATATGAAATTATTAAATTATTAAATTTATAAATCTAATAGAAAATAAACAGTTCTAAATGATTTCTCTTTACTTTTTTAAACAAAATTCTATTTTAATATACCAAGAAACATAGTAAATCATAAATCTAACATATATTCTAGATAGATCAAATTATTAAGAAACAAATCCCAAAAACCTAATCTAACTAGATAAACTGAAACAATCTGCAGCTATTGGAATGTCAAAGAATTTATACCTTCATCCCTGGCTTAACTTGAAAGTCACATATTATATTATACCTATTTAGTCTCATATTTAGTTTCATAAACTGAGTAAACCTTATTTGGTTCCAGCACCTCTAATGTCTATAGTCTAACTAGATATATAGAAACAATCCACAACTGATGGAATGTAAGATTTCTATTGATCTCTTGAATGGAACCTATACTTTCATCCCTGGCTTAACTTGAGAGTCATAAATTATCTGATACCTATTAAGTCTCATAGACTAAGGAAGCCTGATCTGACTCCAGAACCTTTATAAATTGACGGCACATATGAGGAGGCATTCTTGTCATCTCCTTCCAACTTCATACTTGTTGGTAACTGATGCTGCTCTAGCATGCAGCTAGATTAATTTAGTTAATAGTTTATATTGTTTATTCATGCAAATAAAGCATGTACTCTAGCATGCATTAATCGTTAGGACTATTTTTAGTTTTGTTTTTTGCATGAGTTTGTTTTTAGTAAATAAAGCATGTTGTGCATGCATTTATTGTATTCTTAATTTAGGGAGTAGTTTGTTTTTTTAGTTTGAGAGCCTTAGTAGCTTTCCATGCAATGCTAGGAATATATTTAGAACTGCAATTATTATTAATTCTTTTAGGCTGCAAATTCTTTATATATACAGCCTCTATGTAATTTTTTAATTAAGCTTCAATAAAGAAATTGGTGTGTGCAATTCCAAAAAATGGGGCACTATGTTTTTATTCTGAATTGTGATTTCTTTTTACAATTTATTCTTTTTGTTGTTATTGTTTGCTAATTAGCTGGTTCAGAGAGGATAGGTCAAGTTCAAAATTCTACAAGTGGTAGCAGAGCAGGTAAAATTGTTTTGGGTTAAAGTTTTATTGTTGGAATTTCGCCAAAGTTAATCATGTCGAATTCTAACCATATGCCCATTCCAGAATTTGATGGGAATGATTATGATTATTGGTGCATTAAGATGTTGACCTTTTTTATTGGAAAAGATTTGTGGGAGATTATTGAATCAGGTTATGAAGAGCCAGCTGATTGGAATGCCCTTATAGCCAATGAAAGAACAGCAAGAAAGGAAGCAAGGAAAAAGAATGCTCAAGCTTTGTTTCACATTCAGATAGCTCTCGATAAGAGCTTATTTCCAAGAATATCAGGAGCAACAACTACCAAAGATGATTGGAAGACTCTACAAGAAGCTTACTAGGATAGTGATCAAGTTAAAGTGGTCAAGCTTCAGACATTGAAGAGAGAGTTCGAGAATTTGAAGATGCAAGAAGCTGAGAGTATAAGTGATTATTGTGTCAGAGTCAAAGATGTGGTCAATAAAATGGCTACACTTGGGGAAATTGTAAGCAATGAAATTTTGATAAAAAAGGTGTTGAGATATTTGACACCCAGATGGAATCATGTAGCAATAATCATAAAAGAAAGAAAGGATTTGACAAAACTACAGTTTGATCAACTAGTTGGATCCCTAATGTCACATGAAGAAAGATTGAAAGATTCTTTTGAAGGTGTAGAGAAAGCGTTTTCCTCTAAATTGCTAATCACAAAAAATGAAGATGCAAGCAACAGTAGTGTCAAAATCAATCAAGGCCAAGGTAAAGGGCAAAGCCAAAATTCTTCAAGAGGTAGAGGAAGAGGTGGCTCAAGAGGAAGTGGTGGTTTCAGAGGAAGAGGTAGAGGCAGATTTGATAAGAGAAATGTTCAATGTTACCATTGTAATAGGTATGGCCACTTTGAAAGAGAATGCAGATTGAAAGAAGGTAAAAGTGCTAACTATGCTCAAGAAAGTAGTGAGAATCCTCCTGATCACTTATTTTTATCTTATGCAAAGGGTGAAAATACTAGTAAAGATGTTTGGTACCTAGATTCCGGATGCTCTAACCATATGACAAGGAATGAGAAGTTGTTATCAACAAAAGATGGAAGTTTCAAATCCAAGATCCAACTTGGTGATGATAAATCATTGGAGGTTGCTGCCAAAGGAGCTATGGAGGTCCAAACAAAAGAATGTATAAAGAGTATTCATCGTATTTATTATACTCCACAATTGAAGCACAATTTGTTAAGTGTTGGGCAGCTATGTGAGAAAAATTATAAAGTAGTCTTTGAGAATAAGACTTGTACTATCTATGATAAGAATAAGGATAATAGGGTGATCATTGTTGTTCCTATGACAAGAAATAGGATGTTCCCCTTGAGGTTCGGTGAACATAAGAACAATTTGGCAAATATGGCTTATGAGGATTCAAGTTGGTTATGGCATCTTAGGTATGGGCATTTAAATTTTCATAGTTTGAAGTTTCTAACCTCACATGCATTAGTTTCTAGTTTGCCCAAGGTTGAGGAACATAAGGAGGTTTGTGAAGGTTGTGCTAAAGGAAAGCATGCAAGAGAAAAGTTTCCAAAGGGCGATGAATGGAGGGCTCATCACCCACTTCAGCTTGTTCATTCAGATATATGTGGTCCTATGCAGACTAAGAGTTTGGGTAAGTCATCATATTTCATAACTTTTATTGATGATTACTCACGAAATTGTTGGGTATATTTTTTGAAGGCCAAAGATGAAGCCTTGGATACATTCAAGAAGTTTAAAGCCCTTGTGGAAAATGAGAAAGGGTGCAAGATCAAATGTTTAAGGACTGATCATGGAGGAGAGTTTTGCTCAAAGACTTTCCAAAGTTATTGTAATTTTAATGGCATCAAGAGGCAACTTACTACTGCATACACACCTCAACAGAATGGAGTAGTTGAAAGGAAGAATTGTACTGTGGTTGAAATGGCAAGGTGCATGTTACAAACCAAGGGATTGAGCAATTCTTATTGGGGAGATGCAGTTGCTACAATTGTGTACATCCTCAACTGTAGCCCCACCAATGCACTAGAAAAGATGACTCCTTATGAAGCTTGGTATGGTAAAATTCCTAATGTTAATCATTTCAAATTTTTTGGTTGTTTCGCTTATGTGCATGTACCTGATCAAAATAGACAGAAGTTAGATGCAAAGAGTGAGTCATGTATTTTTATTGGATATAGTGAGAAAAGCAAGGCTTATAGATTGTATAATCCCCTCACTAACAAGCTTATTGTCTCAAGAGATGTGATTTTTGATGAAGGGGGAGTTTATGGTCATAAAAAGGCCATGTTGAGAAGCCAAAATATATTTTGAATAATGATATAATTGCTGGTATTGATCATTAGCAGCCAACTAATGTTTCTATATCCAATGGTTTAACTCCACCAAGCAATCCTTCATCAAGTTCTTTAGTACCAAGTTCAAGTCCAGCTTCTTCTCCAAGTTCTATGAAGAAGGTAAGGAGATTGAGTGATATCTACCAGAAAAGTGGAAATCAAGTACATGAAGAAAACCCAATAGGTGAGATAGTGAATTTTGCTTTATTAGCCAACGCTGATTTTGAACCATCATGTTTTGAAGATGCATGTACTAATGAGGTTTGGGTGAAAGCCATGGAAGAAGAGATGGATTCCATTCATAGGAATGACACTTGGGAGTTAACAGAACTTCCACATGACAAAAAAAGGATTGGCACCAAATGGGTCTATAAGACCAAGTTTAACAGTGATGGGAGTGTTGAAAGACACAAGGCAAGATTAGTTGGTTAAGGCTTCACACAAAAGTATGGAATTGATTATGAAGAGACATTTGCACCAGTAGCAAGACAAGAGACCCTAAGAATGTTGATTTCATTAGCAGCCCAGAAGAAGTGGAGCATACATCATATGGACATGAAAAGTGCCTTCCTGAATGGGTACTTAAAAGAGGAAGTATATGTGGAGCAGCCACAAGGTTTTGAAGTGTAAGGAAAAGATAATTATGTCTACAAGTTGAAGAAGGCTTTGTATGGCCTCAAGCAAGCACCAAGAGCGTGGTATGCTAGGATTGATGGATACTTTCAAGAGAATGGCTTCCAGAGAAGTAAGAGTGATCCTACCCTTTACTACAAATAAGAAGGTACTGATATTCTCATCATAAGTTTGTATGTTGATGATCTTTTGTAAATGGGTAGTAGTTCTAAGATGAAAGATGAATTCAAAGCTACTATGATGAAAGAATTTGAGATGAAAGATCTTGGTCTAATGAAATATTTTCTAGGAATGGACGTTTATCAAAGTAAGGATGAGATTTTCATTTGTCAAACAAAGTATGCACAAGATATGCTGAAGAAATTTAATATGACTTATTGTAACCCTGCCTCCACTCCAAATGCTCATGGAGTTTTGTTATGTAGAGATGATGGTGCTGATTTAGTTGATGAGACAACTTACAGAAGTATTGTGGGGAGCTTGATATTTCTAATCCACACAAGGCCTGATATTGCCTATTTTGTTTCACTTGTTTTAAGGTATATGACAAATCCATCTAAAATACATATGAAGGCAGCCAAGTGGATTTTGAGGTATGTCAAAGGGAATTTAAGTTTTGGTATTCATTATTACTCTTCTGAAAAGTTCAATCTTGTAGGCTTTAGTGATTCAAATTGGGGAGGTAGTATGGATGACCGTAAATCTACATCTGGAAATTATTTTTCTTTTGGTTCTGGTTTAATTACCTCGAGCTCAAAAAAGAAAAGTATTGTTGCCCTCTCATCTACAGAAGCAGAGTATGTTGCAATTACCTCAGCAGGTACACAAGCTCTTTGGCTCAAAAAAGTTTTGGAAGAAATTGGAGAAAAGCAAATTCAGTCTACAGTAATTTATTGTGACAATGTGAGTGCCATCAAGTTAGCTAAGAATCCGGTTCATCACAGCAAAACAAAGCATTTTTTATTTGAAATATCACTTCATACGAGATTTGGTGCAAAAGAAGGATGTCGAATAGAAGCACATCAACACCCAGGATCAGCTAGCAGATATATTCACCAAAGCGGTTGCGAAAGCTCAGTTTATAGCACTACGAGATAAGATTGTGAGCCCTCTCAGCATCAAGTGGGAGTATGTTGGTAACTGATTCTACTCTAGCATGCAACTAGATTAATTTAGTTAATAGTTTATATTGTTTATTCATGCAAATAAAGCATGTACTCTAGCATGCATTAATCGTTAGGACTATTTTTAGTTTTGTTTTTTGCATGAGTTTGTTTTTAGTAAATAAAGCATGTTGTGCATGCACTTATTGTATTCTTAATTTAGGGAGTAGTTTGTTTTTTTAGTTTGAGAGCCTTAGTAGCTTTCCATGCAATGCTAGGAATATATTTAGAACTGCAGTTATTATTAATTCTTTTAGGCTGCAAATTCTTTATATATACAACCTCTATGTAATTTTTTAATTAAGCTTCAATAAAGAAATTGGTGTGTGCAATTCCAAAAAATGGGGCACTATGTTTTTATTCTGAATTGTGATTTATTTTTGCAATTTATTCTTTTTGATGTTATTGTTTGCTAATTAGCTGGTTCAAAGAGGATAGGTCAAGTTCAAAATTCTACAATACTGACCTATCCTCCTTTTCCCATTCCAATTCCCATACAACCACTTCACAGCTCACTACTTTTTCATTTGAGTCCATTTCCAGATATGTTACTACAAACAGGAACGATGGCCCACATACAACCACTTGAGATTTCCATGAGTTTATCCTATCCCTCAAAATTGATAGATTCGCCTTTGGAAATGTCACTAGTTGCGATCGCTTATCTTCCATGTTCCAAACCACAAATTCCAAATCATATGAAGTACAGATGAGAAAACCCTTGGGACACAAAATAGAAAGAATATCAAAATCCTCTTTGGGAAAAGGCAACTCAACTTCAATCTGCCATTTCTTTTCAAAGCAATGATAAATTTGTATGCAACTAGGGTTTTCTTTTTTTGACAGACCCACAATTTTGTAGGACTCTCCATTCTCCATTATTGCCCCTACATTTACATTCTTTGCTATGATGATGGGAAGATATCTGTATGTGCTTGTAAGTGGATTACAGATCATATGTTTTCTCTGATGCTCTGTGATTTCGAATAGCAGAAGGCTTGCACCTGAAATATAAAATAGTGAACGGCCTAGTTGTGAGAGACTTTTAGTTATTTGGCTTGGCAAGAAACGAAGGGAAATAGTCTTCCATGATTTCCTGAGTAAACAGTAGGCTATGGCATGTGTTTCATTGCAAAAGAGAATCCATGGATTGCTCTCTGGAATTAAAGACAGAAATCTTTTAGAGGATAAGAGCGTATTTCACTCTTTGCACACAATGCGAAATCGAGAACTGAAGTCGACCGATAGGCTAGAAAACATCATCTCAATCATATGATTAGGGCATTCAGACCAAACTGATTCTTCATCATTTCTCTCATTGCGTACAATATACTTTCTCTTCTTCATTGTAGGCAACAATATTTCAGAGCTTCCTAGATCTTCGTCTGCATTCTCAACAACACCCACATATTCGACATCCATTATTATTTCTTTAGAGTATATGTGATCCTTGTGTTGGCGTATTATGTAGAATCTCATGGATTTATCATGCACAAATATATCTCCTTTGTTTGCCTATCTTGCCCTAAATATTTATTGTCGTTTACTTAAGGGGGTAAAACTCACTATTTCATAATTTTGTAGTATTATATTGGTAGTGTAAATTTATTAAGTTAATTTATTGTTAATTGTAAATTTATTATATTGGTAGTAAATTTATTGTTAATGTTGATTATGGATATTATTATTAAATGAAATTTACTTTTTAAGATTTTAAAAGCAACAAATCTTGTGATGTCACATTTATGTATCATAAAAATATGAATTGAAGTATAACCATGCATCTATCTTTTCCTAGGAGTCCTTTAACACACCTCAAGGGATATCCTAATTATAGTTAGAGGTTGTGCCAATTTAACCTTTTTTAAATATATTTTTTTTAGATTTTAAAAGCAACATATCTTGTAAGGTCACATTCATGCATCATAAAAACATGAATTAAAGAACAACTACCTATCTATGATTTTCTAGGAGCCTTCTGAGACACCTCAATAGATATCCTAATTATAGGTAGGGTTTGTTCCAATTTAACCTCTTTTAAATATTGGGAGTGATTTTAAAGAGTCATATACTAGTTTAATATGAATTCATCTCTTACAGTGGTAGTTGTGATTTTATTGTTAATGCTGATGAGGATATTTATTATCAAATAAATTTTACCTCAATTATAAGTAGAAGCTTTGCTAGCTTAACCTCTATTAAATATGCCAAGGTATTTTCAAAAATCATCAATGACTTTTTTATATAATATTATATTGGTAGTTGTGAATTTATTGTTAGAATTGATCACATATATTGATTATTAAATGAAATTTCTTTTTTAGATTTGAAAGAAACAATTTTTGTCATGTAACATTCATGTATCATAAAAACTTGAATGAATTAAAGAACAGTTGTTGATCTTTCCTTTTGTAGGAGTGTTTTAAGAATTTATTGTTAGTATTGATCATGAATATTTACTATTAAATAAATTTTATTTTTTATATTTTAAAAGCAACAAATCTTGTCATGCCACATTCATGTATCATAAAAACATGATTAATACACAACTGCAAATCTATCTTTTTATAGGGTTCTTTTAGAAACCTCAACAGATACCTAATTATAAGTAGGGTCTTTAGTTATGAATTTATTGTCAGTGTTGATGACAATATATTTATTATTAAATAAATTTTATTATTAGACATTATAACAACAAACCACATGATGTCACATCCACATATCATGAAAATGTGAATTAATGCACAACTACTAATCTATCATTTTCTAGAATTCCTTTGAAACACCTCAACATGAACCATAATTATAGTAGGGGTTTTGCTAATTTAACCTCTATTTAAATATTTTTAACATGAATCTAATCCCAATATGACCTTCCATCTACAAGTTCATTAGCTATCCACCTTTGATTAAATTATAAACAAGGGGGTTATCATTGAGAAATCCCTCATTGCTAAAGGTTTTGTTTCTCCATGGTGATCCTTCCCTAGTATATATCTATTACATAATTATCTAAGATAAAAGGTATGTGTTACAAAAAAGTGTTTGAAATATCATTTATAGAGTAACTAGCCAAATGGATTGGATAAAAGTATTGTTCTACTATTACAGACTAATTGGCCAAATGGAAATAAAAATACCTTAGTTTATATACATGCAAACATAATGCGATCAATTGAAGTTTCAAAATAATTAGCATTCATATACTAACATAAAAATGAATACCCAAAAGCATATTTAATTACTATATAATAATTTTGGGATATGAAACCCACTAGTCTTATATTTTTCCTACCAATTTCTTTTTGTCCTTTACATTCTAGATATTGTTAATATAATCTTATAAAAAATATGTTATTGTTATCCATGATGTATTTGAAAAATAGTGAATGAATAACTTATTGTCTTCTTTTGAGAGTGGATGTAGTCTTTTATGGTGAACCACTATAAATTTGTGTTTGTGTCTTATTTATGATTCTCTAATTTTGTTCTTTAGTTTACTTTATCTATCTTTGATTATTTTAACAATTGATATCAGAGCTTGGTTAGAGCCTAGAGCTGAATGCTTTTATATAGTAAACAGTCATGCTAAAGCGAAAGTTGTTCATCCTACTTCAGATTCACCTTTGTGTGGGATTTTAGCTACTTGAAAGAGCTTGTTGGATCAATTAGATGATGAATTTGATTCTATTATTCAGGAATTTCTTATCAATTTATAAATTAAGGAGCTAGACTCGACAGAGAATGATGATGTCGTACAAGAGGAAGATGAAACAATGTGCCATCTACTTTTTTGGGATGAATAAAGTGAGAATGCTACTATCAGACAAGATTGGTGTAGTCAAAAGGAAGATTCACTACTACAAAATGAAGAGAATGTAGATAAGGAAGATTCAATTGAAGATGGGGATGTTGGATTTGTTTCTTTCTCAACTCTTGATGTAGTTGTGGCATGTATAAATGATTTGTACAACCATGAACTCGTGACATTGAAGAGTGATATAGGCATAATAGTTGCAGTAGCCAATGTGAAAGAAATTAACATCGAGGGTAGAATGGAGACTCAAAATTGTGAGAAGAGGCCCAAAGGAGTGGACGAGTAGGTAAAGAGTCACTGGGAGTGGGAGGCTGATGATATGAGCCTCAATAGTGGAAGCCTAGATTTTTTGCCCCTTCATGACAAGGCCAACATGTTTTTCATTAGAGATCATGAGAATAAGGATTTGCAGAGTCATAACCAGCAAAACCTAATATTTTATGCCAAAAAAATTGAGCAAGGTAATATTGCTAAAGTGAAGGTACCACACACTTGGAATGAGCTACAGGAAGAAATGATAGGAGATAATGTATTAGTTAGTGCCAATAGACAGTGTAAGGCCATTTATAGTTCTCTAGAAGCATGACTAAGTGAACAAGTTGAATCGGCTAAGGAGGAGGCATCTAAGTGGGAAAAAAATGGAAATGAACAAAATGAGAGGTGGTTTTCGAAACAAAAATTTCACCCAAGATGGGGATCCCCTTGCTCCTGAGGTATCTACTACAACCATGGAAATTGTAGAGCCACAGATGGCTCCAAAGACTAGAGAAGTAAAGAGAGATGAGATGAAGGGAGAACTAAAGCTTACCAATGAAAGGGAATAATTTAAGTTGGTAATCGAGGAAATTGTACTTACAAAGAAAATATTAACAACTATGAAGGTTGTTGTAGCTATCTTGTGTACCACCTTGGGTGGAAATATCCTTGTATCGGTGGGTATTGAGTGTGATTATGATAGTATAGAGAGTATACTATGAACTAAAGGAAGGAACCTAACTAATTTGATAGTAGCTGCAAGGGATAAGATTGTACAGGTGATCATAGATGAAAGATGAAGAAAATGAAATAAACACAAATATAGAAAGACATTTCTCTAAAGTAAATTTTCTATTAAATAAATGAACTATTAAACTTATTTATCACATGATCAAGGATCAATGATCAAATGATCAAAGATGAAGATTCTATTAGAATCTACCTTTTTCTATAGAGGTCTTAGACAAATTAATGGACAACTAAAAATAGAAGAACACATGCATAATTACATATAACAATTTTTTTCTATTTTTAGCGATCTTATGCTTAGCTCCTCAAATGAGAGTTTCACCTCATTATATTTTTAGAAATCCTATTTTTATACCATGCAAAAAACTACAGAAGATTTCATGCGAGGTGGAGAAATTAGAATGCCAATAATCTCCCCCTTAATTTCAACCACAAATTGGATTGCTTCAACACAAAAAAATTGATATCTTCTTTTGACTTCAATGATATTTTCTCCTAACATGATGCATCATGAGGTTATCTCCTTTTTTATAAAAAATTATTTTCTTTTAGCTCCTTCAAGCTTCTTTAAGCCTTTTTTAAGACTTGGCTTCTTCAAGCCTTCTATAAGACTTGGACTTGAATTCATGCAAATCAACTTGTTATGTTTTGTGATCTTCCTACAACATCAAAAATGGTAGCGAAGCTTCGTCTTAAAAAATGAAGATCTCATCAACCTCCCTTCTAACTAGTCAGATCCCCTATTAATTTGAACATTTTTTATTTAACATGAGGTCATTAGAAAAACCAATTCTTGTTCTTGTTGGACTATGAATCCCTTTGACTTCAATCTCCTCCTATAAATACCAAATTTACCTTTTTACTTTTAATTGACATGTTGGCTTCATTCTTCAACACCTATGGTTTCCTTCAAAATGAACACTTAGACTAGTGGCTACATAGACTTCCATTAAAGGAACCCTTAATAGGTGACAACCCTACTCATGTGGGTACAATTTAGACACTTCCCTTATACAAAGAAAAGAATGTATTTTATGAATAATATTTCTTCATCTCCTTTGCTACAATTTGTTCTTTTCCAATTGAAGAAAATAAATAGATTTGATACCAATTGAAGAAAATTAAATAAACATAAATATAGAGATGTAGAGCACAAGATGCCACTAAGAGGGGGTGAATCAGTAGTTTCCAAACTTAACACTTTTAATCCTAAATGTGAGTACCAGTTAACATATCAAGAACCAAGAGAACATATCAGTGAGATAAGGGAAGACCAAAATGAAAGCACACACAAAAGGCACATCACATAACACCGGATATACGAGGAAAACCCAATGTGGGATAACCTCGGTGAGAAATGTTGTTAGAGTCTACTTCTCTAATGTAGCCTTACAATAAAACAATTGTATTACAAAATTTAGGGCGCCAACCCAAGGAGAACCAACCCCTAATTATTGAGGGATCCAACCCAAGGAGAACCAACTCAGTGATTCCAATGAATATAAACAATACAATAGTAATAGCCAGGTTACAAATGAGTTTTGTAACCTCTCACAATCAAATCACTCTACCAGTTCAACTCTTCTCAATCGGTCTTCCTCTGCACTATTCTCTTCTTGTTCTCTGACTCTTCCTCAACTCAACCTTCACCTCATCTGGTATCTTCTCACACTCTCTTTGCTCTCCTTTTCTCACTACAACCTCCTTACTAGTTCAGACTCTATCGATTTGATGAACTTTCAAACTCTGCACTTGGTTATCGATTACTTTTCTTACTGGTCAAACCCTGCTATGTGTTATGTCGATTCTCTGCTAACATTCACTCTACATTGTTTCACTCTCTGTTGCCTTCTACTATTTCTAGGACTACCGGTTCACTTAACTATTACCCTCTTGGCATCTTACCGGTCACTCTAACCTTACCAGTTAAACCCCTCTTAAACCCTATTACCATTTATGCATTTACAACACTTAGTCACTAAGATGTCTTTTCTGTTCAACACTCTGACTGGAAAATGCACGGGTAGGCTCTTCTTCACCTCTCTTTGGCCTACAGCATCAATCTATCAATTGTCTTATCCTTACATGTTGAATCCTCTTACTAGTTACACTACCACACACTCAGTTGCTTCTAACTTCACCAATTAACTCATTGACTAATTGGCTTTTTGATGCACACTCACTCTCTCTCATTCTATATCTAGCATCACAGCCTAGATAGTAGAATCATCAAATCATTTCAATCTTCGATCTATATATTTATAACCAATCTTTCTCATCAAAAAGAAACTAAAAATTGGCATGCTAGGGTTTACTCAACTGACCATGAGGCATATCAAATTCAATCAAATCTCATCTTCAAGATTGACAACTTGCAGAAAATCAAGCCTCGCCGCCATATCTGTTCCTTCCAGCATACGTCTTCTATCTTTGGCAACCTACATCCTCATTTGTCAACCTTATGTTTTGTTAATCACCATGCATGATGCAGTTTCCTTCACCTACTTTGATTTTCTTGATCAGTGCAACATAGATCTCCATTGTTCATCATGCCTTGAGCCGCAAAGATCTGCAATCATCCCATAAACTTCATAGTCAGCATTAAATGTGAATCCAATCTCTAACTACCTTGTTGATGCATGATTCACTTTCACTTGTTCATTTCCACCTGGAGTCCACATGTACTTCTAGCCACCATCCAGCTTGATTGTCTAGTGTGGCGGTTCAGACTTGGTCACTGACAAGTGTGTACTACTGATGCTTACATATCGGCTCTCTAACCCTATCGGTTAACCTTCATGCCTGCACTTTACTATTCTATCGATGGAACACATTAATTGATCATCAAATAAAGCCAACCCATATCAAATATCCTAGGTGAGTCATCTTTCTCATCTCCAACCAATTGAGAGTTCTTCACTTTCCCTCTTGGTTCTTTATTGCTTATCGGTATCCCTATTTACCAGTCACATCATTACTGGTTGGAAACAATACAATGCCAACACATCACTCATTGGTTAACATCAATGACAACACTACCAATTGACTGCAATGACCATAATGTCGGTTGACATGAATGACAACACAATGCCAACAAGAGAGACATTGCTCAAAAAAAAATTCAATTAATTCAAATGAATTACAATACTTCTTGATCATGTGATCAAGGATCAAGGATCAATGATCAAATGGTTAGAGATGAATATTTTATTACAATCTTCCTCTTTATATAGAGGTCTTATAAAAATAAATGGAAAAATAAAAATAGAAGAACCCATATGCACAATTATAGTTAAAAACTTTTCTATTTTTAGAGCTCTTATGTTTAGCTCCTTAAACTAGAGTTGTACTTCATTCTATTTATAGAAATCCTATTTTTTTATCATATAGAAAATTTCATGTGAGGTGGGTAAATAAGCATTCCAATAGAGGAGACATGTTTCAATGGTGTAAGTTTCGGGTTTTGGAGATGGAGAAAATGATTCCCTATTTTGAATTTGAAGTTGTAGTACAAGACTTCTTGCAAGGGAATGATGTTATTTCTAGAATTGGTAGTATGAATAGTCATGTAGAAGGTCAATGTGGTTTTGGAAGATGAACTATGCATCATTTTCTCTCAAGAGGGAGTAAAAATTATGACACCTTATCGATTGAGTTCAATTTTGTTATATATGATTGAAGATTACATTGCAACCACTCTAGAGAGAAATGAGTGTGAACATGATAATAATAGTACTGTGGAGGGTTTGGTACAACATATAGTTGGTATCTGACCTTTCTACCTAGAGTATGCATCATTTGTTGGAACCACTACTCAATGAAGAGCAACATTTGTAGTTACTTCTATGACGCTCATAGAGATATTTGTTGTAAAAAGGTTTTTCGTTATTGTGAATGTTTTTGGAAGACAAAAATGTGTTATAATTATTTGAGGTCATCATCAGTTCCTTACACTTTTACGTGGCTCACACAATGGAAGGGTTGAGGAAGAGACATTTGGTAGTTTTACTACTATGATTGGACATTATGCATTGATAATTCATGATGAAGTGATGAAGATTTTTTTGTTTGCTACTATATTTCAAAGCATTCATCGTCATTCCCAATTCAGGGCACCCAATTTTGTTGTGGGATCATGTTTTCATTTTAGGTTCATCCACAAGTTTTTCCCATGGAATATGTATTGTGGGTCATTTGTTAGTGACCATTTGTGGAGTTAGAATTCCTTTGATTGGGCATTTTTTGAGTTGGCAGTTGAAGAAACTAAATTGACTACTTATGTATCTAAGGACCTTGAAATTGGTGAAACAGTTCTAGAAAGTGGAATAATTATGGGATTCTTCCCTATAGATCATATGACTTTGGAGTATTTGAAATTGACTGGTTTAACAAAAATAATTGAAGGTGATCCTGATTGTGGATTAAATTCAAAAAGGTTCAAGTAGCTAGCTCGAGCATATGAAGAGCTCGGTGATCTAGAGAAAAGGGAGATCTATGGTCAATATGGTGAAGATGCTTTGATATAAGGAATAGGTAGTTGTGTTTTCTCACACAATCCCTTTGACATATTTGAGTCATTCTATGAAGTGTAATTTTTTGGTGGCTCTATTTTTGGAAGGCGGCTAGATTTGGGGTCAGTAGGTAGAATGTATTTGCTCTTTGATTTGTATTTACAAGGAACAACTAGAGGAAGGCCTTCATTAGGCATCTATTGGAAATATGGAAATGAAAAAAATAGTGGTATTCAATTCCTGTTGGAAATTGCAAATTTTTGTTCTGGGGGAGTCAAAATTCTAGTATTATGTTTTATTAAATTTGGTACATGGTTTGGAGAATACTCATTCAAAGTTTTCTTTAATAGAATATAGAAAAGAGAAAATATTTTTTGTATTAGGTTACAAAGTGATGTTAAGAATTGAAATGCAGGGATGTGTGAGATTGTTGGTTTGCAACAAAGGTTGGATTTAAAGTGGGAGGATGTTAAATATGAAACCCATAAGTATTATTATTTTCCCTCCAATACCTTTTGGACTTTCAAATTATGAATATTGTTAATATAATTACTTATAAAATACATTTTGTTGTTACCTACAATTTATTTGATAAATAGTGAATGAATAACATATTAACCTTCTTTGAGAGTGCATATAGCCTTTAATGGTGAACCACTATAAATTTATATTTGTATCTTATTGTTTGATTCTCTCTTTCTATTCTTTTGTTCAGTAAATCTACCCTTTATTATTTTAACAACATTTTTATAGAAAGGATAGCTTAAAAGATTTTAAATCGCCATTCAACCCATCATGGAAAGAATAATTGAAAGGTTATGAAATTATCATACAATACTATCATATATTGAATAACCAAAATGATATGGAAGCTTACCTAAAAAGCCCCACCACCATCCACTTTATGGTAAGCCTTCATGGAAATGTTTTAACAAGCCAAGAAATTTAAGTATTGAGTTAGGGAATTATGTCATGCCCATTATACCAACTACAAGAGTGAAGGAAATGAAGATCAAATATTATGAAAAATTGTCATTCCTAGGAGCTACTCATCATTTAATAATGTAGAAAAGAAAATCCATAGCTTCTAAAAGGAAAAAGTGGTTCCCCCTTGAAACTTCACCTCAACTATCTCTTGGCATAATTGCCAGTGTAAGAAATATGATTTAATTTTTTTCTTAGGCTTTTGCACACCTATGTTAGCACCATAGGGATGTGGTTTCTTGAATTACAATTTGATTTTAAGATACACATAATAGATTTTGTTGTCAAGGCTTTAGGAACTTTCAAGCAAATGCCATAGCATGCCCACCTCATTTAATTCCAAAATAGGTCATATTGAAGAATATTTTTTGTAAGTATCCCCCATCTCTACTTATAATCCTTCATCCCTTTAATCTTTAAAATAATAATCCATCACACCTCAACTCTTTCAAGATTTCCTCCAGGAGATGTGTACAAAGGATCGTAAACTACAATCATCAAATGCTCCAAAGAATACTCAAATGATTTGTACAATTAATGATGGAAATTTTCAAGCTATAGAGTGATCTATAGTTGTGGTTTTAGAATCATATTCACCTCAAAATATCTTTGTGTAATGGTGAGAAAATTAGGGTCGGGTTTAAATTAAGATAATACAACCACTAAATGACCTAATTAGCCATTGCATTAATGGGGAGAGGAATCCAATAGATCTAGAATTGATAAAATAAGATTCTAATCAAATTCTAGTCTCCTTAGATAGGGCTCTATCCTCCTTAAATTGAATTGATTTGAATTGTTGAATATTAAGGTAAGATAGTGAACTATTGGAGCAATCTGATGGAAATGCTGATCTACAGATGTCGTATGGAGTCAACAAATTGTATTTCAGCTGATTAAGATGTTCTGAATCAATTCCTAGAAGTTCAACCTCAGTTTTCGAGACCAAGTAGTAGCAATTATCCATGGTCCTTTGAATTTCTCATGGTTGAAAGTTGGACTTATTCATCTCTACAAATCCTATCAATCCTCCTGAGTGTTGCTATGTACCTATTCATGCACATAGTTAAAAGAGGGTTTATTATGGGGAATAAGGGTTTTCCTTAGGTCAAGTGTTAGTTTTGAATTAACCATGAAATTGAATTCTAGTAAAATACTTTCCTTTTGAGGGAAAGGTTGAGGATGAATGAAACACTAATGATATATCTCAATGAATTTTTATTTGTCTCCAAAGAGGAATTAGGGTTTCATGTAGGTTGTCTTCCTAAAACATAGAACATATATGTCATCTTCAATGCTTTAATCTTGAATTCTCTTATGCTCCAATGCTTGATAGAGGACTAACTGCTTGCTCACTTGAATTTTCTTGAGTGTAATTGAGACCTTGAATTTCTAGACTAGGATTGATTAGGTTTGAATGAGAGAGGTAGACCTCCTTCTATACTTTCTTGTCTAAATTTGATTGAATTTTTGCAACAAGTTGACACGGGGCTAGATTTTTCACTCATCAAAGGTGATCGTTAGAGGGGGCCAATTTGGGGATTGATTTAGGACCAAGGAGTGGTACATCCTATTCCTGATTTAGGACCAGGGCATGGTACATCCTAGTCTTGATTTGGGATCAAGGTATGGTACATCTTGATCGTGCAAATTAGAACTCTAAATTGGTGAAGAGAGGTCTTGATTTGGGATCAAGGTATGGTACATCTTGGTCGTGCAAATTAGAACTCTAAATTGGTGAAGAGAATAGAAATTTGAAGAAAAAGTAAGGTAAATGAGTGGTGTGAGTAGAACCAGTGTTGCAATCAAGCCTTTGGGGATGGAATGCCAAAGTGAGGCCTAAGTGAGGACAAAATTGTAGGCAAGTACAATTTAGGATTCTACACTTAGATACATCCTAATCTTGAGATGCTCTTGCTTCAATCTTATTGATAGTCATTATTTTCCTCTAGATGAATGAATGTGTGTGCTTAAGAAAATGAATAGTAAACATTAAAATATTAAAACAAAAACTATAAAGTAATTTTTAAATAATAAAAAATAATTCTTGAATAGATAAAATATCTCTTAAATAAATAAAAAATAATTATTGAAACAAAAATGAAATAAATTATAAAAAATTAAATTATCAAAATTATATTATATTAAAAAAATAAACAATAAGTTATATATAAAAATTAGAATCAAAATTATGTTATTTAAATTTTAACTTAGAACATAAAATTAGCTTATTTGCACCTTCTATGGACATAGATAAATCCTTGTCTACCCTACAAGATCAAAACCCACTACTGCAAACTACTAAGTAGCCATTAAAAAATTCTAAATATTTAACTATACAAAACAAATTTGGTAACCTTTTATAGGGTTTAAATAATTAAATAACTATATGTTTTACAACCTTACTATAAAAAATAGTGTAACCCCTAATTAAGCCTATAAACACTTTTGAGCGCAATCATCCTCTATATAGTTGTTATTCCTTATTCCTTTTATAGATCTCCATCTTAAGATCTTCAATCATCCTTTGTATGGTTTTTATTCTCTTTACAGATCTCTATGATAAGTTCTTCATTGAGAAATCCCTGCATTTGCATATGTTCTATCAATGAAAAATATCAGGATTTAATTTTCACAATTGCATCCTACGTAGAAAGTCCTACTCGTGATATCTAATTAGAATATTTTTTAAGGAAAAATCAAATTTTGAAGGGACTCCAAAACCTTGAGTACAAAAAGATACCAATAGGAAACACACAACCAATCCATAGCTAGACAAAAAAAAAACCACCAAAACAAAGCTCTAACACAATAGACCTAAAATCAATTTTTTCAAGGCCTCTAACAATTTTTTATTTCATCTAGTCCAAATTATGAGATGGATTCTTCAAGTCTTGCAGTTCATACTTGGCCTGCTCCTGGTATTTTTAAGGTTCCCCGAAATATGAGTACAAGTGCCATTATCATTACCTGTTTGCCCTTATCAGCCTTGTCATGATCAATGATAGTATTCTCCCACTAAAGAGGGGAAGAATCTTTCTACAAATTCCCTTGAAAGGTGGGATGATTAGCTTTGTCATCATCAACTCGCCTCGAAGAGAGAGTGGAAGGGGAGGGGAAGGGCTAGTTCCCATGGAACCCTCACCCACAAACACATCATTCTCCATTCTAATATTTTGATTACTCCTTGACCTCCAAATCATCATCCAAAGGGCTATGAGAAGACCATCCCACCTTTTTTCTTTTTATGAAACTACCTTTCTCATCCATCTTTTATGATCAGAGGATTCACTAGCCTATGTTTCCCAATCCACATCAGCAACTCAGCAACATTTAATTAGAGTGTTGTTGTAATATAACTTAAGATTTTATATAGGCCCAAATGATAACAACAGAATCGCATCAACAAACTAAAATAAAAAGAATATTTATTGTAGAGCCATTCAACACACAATTCCATTATTTGAATGTAAAATCAAGAATATTTGAATGTAAAATTGAGAATATTTGAATGTAAAAAAGTAAAATCTATGCCTTTTTTTGTTTTTCCTTCTTAACTATTTTATTATTGGTTGCAAGAGTATTCCAATATGAGCTTTTCATACGTTGTTTCTACAATGTCCCACAAATCTCTTCAATCATAAATATTATCATCGTTATTTTAATTCACTACTAATCATAATTACTTCCTTGAATTCTAAGATTAACAAAAAATTAATAAATGACATTATTTTAATTCACTACTAATCATAATTACTTCCTTGAATTCTAAGATTAACAAAAAGTTAATAAATGACATGATGAAATTTTTAACAACTGATATCAAATGGCATTTTGTGCATGCCCAACTGATAATAGAAAAATCACATCAATAAACTGAAATAAAAAATATTTACTGTAGAACCATTCTAAACACAAAAAAAAAAAAAAAAAAAAAAAGCTATTAAAGACAATTCCAATACCTAACAACATTAACATTTTCATTATATGAAAGCCAAAAACAGTTCTCAAAATATAAAGTTTTTATGACATTAAGAAATAATAAGATTAGGGTTTCTTTGGTAAATATCTGGGCAGTTTTAGGTTGGTAGTAGATTAGATTGGATCTCTTTTTGGCTTGGCAAAACTTATTTTATGATTTTTATAAATTCTGTTATACTCTAGGATCTCCTTTATGTTTTATGAATTTTGTTAAACTTTTTTAAGTGAATCTAAGTTGTTTGCTTCACATGCATTAAAACATGCTACAAAGGCTTTTTTATAAATTAAACTAAGCACAACTACTTCAGAATGAGTTTTTTATAAATTAAACTACACAACTACTTCAGAATGAGAGTGTATAGCACGCAGAATGGCAGATAGAATAGAAAATTTCTCCTGATCTCTTAAATGGAACTTTTCCCTTCATACCTAGATTGGGTTGAAAGTAAAGGATTGGTTTATGCGTATTAGATCTGATAGACTGAGGAAGCCTGATCTGACACCAACGCTTCCCATATAAACTATAGACAAACATCTTGGTATTAGTATGCTCACCTATGAAACAAAGAAAATTCCCGAACCCCTTAGTATGCTCAGATATTTTAAGGTACCTTCTTCAGAATGAAGGTTGGCGACTCTGTCTGAAAGATCGAATTTAGAACAATGGTTTGGTACAAAGGAAAGTTGGAAAGTGATAGTGAAAGTGACAATGAAGACTATATATATCCAAAGAAGCAGGTTTCTGATGAGCCAATACAAGTTGAATTCTTGAAGAACTTTTATGGTGGCATGTAGTTTACTCCTGATAAGATTCACCCTACCTTGCATCAAGTGTTGCAAAGCATTGAAGAAAAAGATGGAAGAGAGAACCAAATTTTTGCTCATGATTGTATTATTGAATCAACAATGGATAATTATGATTATGCTCATTCTCTTCCACCTATTTTTCCACAAAATCAGATTGTCAATGATTCAAAATAGATCGAGTTTTTGAAAAACTTCTACGGAGACAAACATCTGGATCCTGATAAGGTGCACCCTTCGTTGCTTCAAAAGCTGCAAAAGCTGCAAAAGATTGAACAAAAAGATGAGAATGATAATCATTTTCTCACTAATATAAATTTGCAAGAGAAAAGTAATGAAAGCAACTCATTAAAATGTGTATATGCAAAAGAAGATGAAGTCACATCTACTTGTAAGGATACATGTCAAAAGAAAGATCAAGATAATGTATGCGAAGAAGAAAAAGAAGATTGTGTTCTTATATGCCATGAGCAATATGAAGATCACCATAGGAAGGACAAAGTCTTCCATGAACCTAAAAACAAAAATCTTGAAGGAGGAATATATGATTTCAAGATTTCCATACAGCCCAAGCTTCAAGAAAATGATGAAGAAAGAGAATCCCAAGATGAATCTCCTAAAGTCTTCAATCCAACTTGGTGTCTCAATTCTTCTGATAATAAATTTCTATGTGGAGAGGATATTCTCATTCATCCATCACTAACAGTGGAAGATGAAAACTTTTCCAAGGAAATCAAAGGTATGATATCTAGTGGACAACCTTGTACATATATGACCAATGAAGAAGCAACCATAGGTAAAAGTTTGCAGACATATTCGATATCTTAAAAAATGGACACTTTTAATGAATTTCTAGATCAGCCTCAAGTGAAAGAAGTTGAACCATCAAGCATTCACTCTTTATCATACATGCCACCTGACTATGAAATTTTCAAATTCCATGAAGAGTGTATGAAGAGGAATCATTGGGACAAAAGAACACAAAAAGTAATACAGATGTCCATGAGCAAGTTGAAAATGAAATCCATTTAGGAATATCAAAAAATGTCCCTATCTCGATAGAATTGCAATCTATGCCTTATGAATTTTCCAAGGTTCAAATCAATCCTCCTTTTGAATCTTTAAATCAAGAGGAGTCCCCTATCAAAGAGGATAGTTTTGGGAACTGTACCAAGACTGCAAAGATAAGTGAGGTAATGGATGATCTAATTGAGGAATCCCAATGAAGTTAATTCTCATAAAAATCATATTCCAAATTGGTGTTTGAAGGCTTCAAATGATGACTTCTCCTATAATGAAAATGTGTACCTCAATCCTTTGTTTTTCAGATGAGTATATTTCTACAGGTGATTTTCAAGCTGATAGTCATGAACCTGATTCAATGGTTGCATCTACTCAAGTTTCTTCGCATTAAAGATTATATGAAGGTTGTCCAATTCATGGATTAATTTATTGCAAACTAGACTATCAGAGGGATCTTCAGATAGAGGATATAGGCATGCTTGAGAATATTCCACAAATTGCTAATAATGTTCAAAATGGTAACCAAATCTTTCAAAAGAGCTCACAAATTTATGATAAGATATGGTTGTTTGGTTCATTGCTCAAAGATATTTCTCATCTTCTACACATCGATCTTTCCAACTTACTGAGCTTACAGGTGCCACATGGATGTATGCCACTTGTCCACAAAGGTGCCTATTTCTCTCAACCCGTGAATGGTTTTGTATGACAATCCTGGAGAAGTTTGAGGTAGGAATTGCCTACCATGTACATACTTTAGTTAGAAGTTTTGTTGTTTTCATCCCATTTTTGGTTTGTGTCTGGTTTCTCCAGCTATTCCCTATGTTGTTTCCTCTGTGACTCTGTTGCCCAATGCATAGTGCACTAGCCTGCGAACCAAAGCTTTTGGGTTCATCCTGCGTCCTTTGCAGTCCTTGTCCCCCGTCAAAGCTAGTTGTTGCCCTCATATTTGGCGTACTTATTATTTGAATTTCAAATTGTTCCCAAGGTTGGAAAGAGATCTAATGAGTGTTTACGCGTAGGTAATGAGCGCGTTGTCCAAGATCATTGCTAGCCAAAACCCGAAAATGGAATATTTTTTGAGAATTACCATAAATTGAGGGAAATTGCATGACATTCAAGATCTAAACATCATTTTATGTCATGTGGCCAACTTTCACCTGAGCCCAATTCATACTTTGGCATATTTTAAACTTTCCATTTTTTGTGTTTGTTGCCCCCAAAATGATTAAATATCTCATCCTAGGCTTTGTCATGAGGTGTAAATAATTGTGTGGACCTTTTTCTCTTTCATTGATATGTGTTTCAAATTTCAGGACCTAACTCTCTACCATTTGAAAGTTATGCCATTTTTCTCTGGCCAAAGCAATATATTTGAAATATTTAAATTATTTCTCAAATAATAATTTAATATTTTAAATTATTTTAATATGTCTGATCTTTTGTGCTTAAAAAGTTGTTCAAAAGCATCGGTTGCACTCTTCCTTGTTTCCTCACTATGATCAATGGTTTCTAAGGTCTAAAGGATAGTTCATGAAGCTCAAGGTTAGAAATGCTCAGTTTTTGAGCATTCTTAACCTCTTTTTTTAACCTTTGCCAGAAAAGGTTAGAAATGCTCATTTTTTGAGCATTTATAACTCATATTTCTAACCTATCCCCAAAAGGTTAAGAATGCTCAACTTTTGAGCATTTCTAACCCCATTTCTTAACCTTTCAGGCCCCACTTTGTCAAGAAGGTTAGAAATGCTCAATTTTTGAGCATTCTTAACCTCTTACTGATTTTATCAAAGAAAGGAAAGATA